>NW_009633671.1:0-1562 GCF_000690535.1 Cariama cristata
GCCCTCCTTTTGTCACTGCTCCCCAATTTGAGGCCGCTCCACGGGCTGCAATCGTGCCTCACCAGGGACGAAGGCAGACACGCGTGGCAAACACGAAGATTCACCACGTGAACACCCAGGGCTCTGTACTGCATTTCGTTTTCCTTCTATCACTAACTTTTGGCGTCCAGTACCATCCTCGGTGAGGAGCCTTTATCAATGTTCCGACAAGTACCAAATGGTTAAGAAACGCTGCAGCAACAAAATACATTTTAAATCAATGCGTTTTTTTTTTTCCAAATACACTTTGTGCTGTTTTTCTTCGTTCCATTGTCCCGACAGCTTTTCGCCTATTTGATGCGTGCCCAAGTCGATGTGCTCAGACGCACAGACCTGCTCGTGATTTGATAGAAAACTGCGGTACCCATTCCCCTCCAGAAAAGGGACATTATGAATGCAATGGCAAATCCGGCAAGGTTTAGGAAATGCAAGTAATGATTTTCAATTCAATTGTTAATCTGAACTTAATTATCAGAAATTCTCCCACCCTAAAACTTAACTATGGCAGCAGTCAGCTGCAGTATAAACAATTTTTGCATATGAGGTGAATGATGAGCACACCACAAATGAACTGACTCAGCTGTCAGAACCAATCCTTTCCAGGTACGCAGCAAAAACTCTACAAAAGCATTTTGGAGGCATTTAATGAAAAAAGCAGGATTTTATTATATGGTTTCTGTCCATTATTCGGCATTGCTGTAAATGGCTCACATTTACTGCAACTTCTGTACAGATGTGTGGCTTTGTATTACCAGAACAGCAAATTTAAATGAAAAAATAAATGTTCAACAATTCCACACAAGCTTTTACAGTCCAACATTTCACTGAGTAGGTGAAAACTACAGACTTGTTACTACAGAATTATTCAGCATGAATAAAAAACTACAACTTTTATTTTTAAACAGGAGTCACTGGTTTAATTTTTTTTTTATGCTGTTTAAAATTACTGTGATAAAAATAATGATTTTTTTTTTTTTTAATAATGCCATACACAGGTATGATATAGGATTTGTCCCCAGTATATATCTTTTGTTTAATATACAAAATAGAATAATGACACATCGCTGACTCTATGCTGTTACGCAAGTTAGTTTGGAGGTGGGGATATTTTCATACACACAGCCTTTCCTCAGAAAACGAGTGCCTCTTGCTCTTTTAAAGAGGTCCTAATCCTTTCCTGAAAATTTGGTTCCTATGTAACATCGATGGCTCAGCAACACCTGAGGTTGCAGACTGGACTAAGGACAGAGCTTCACTAGTATATAATACATACAATCTCCTAAAAATCTCGCTCTAAGGTATGGCCCTGAAGTCCTCACCCGCTGAAGTTTGACTACGGGAAACAGGATTTAGCTGACGTTCATCCAGGCACTTCCTCCTGTTTTCTACCTTTTTCTGTGAAAACGGCGAGGTCATTTTTGGGCTTCGGTTGGCGCCGATCCCCAGCCCCCTCCCTCCCTTCCCACTGCAAAGCAAAGCTCCCGACCACCCCGCAGCAGGTGCTGTCGCTGCGGCTCGGGGCG
>NW_009633672.1:0-1719 GCF_000690535.1 Cariama cristata
CTCTGCCTTCCCCGTTCGACCCACTGGGGACCTCAAAGGCGAGGGCAATCTGGCAGCTCCTCAGCCCCTTCCCTCGCAGACACCGGCAGAAAGCAAACGCCAGTATCCCAGAGCTGTGCAGGTACTTGTAACAAACGCTCCTCGCACCTTGCCGCCCTCACGGCGCAGGGAAACAGCCACCTTATCGCACCACTGATACCGCTGCTGCCGCCTCCATCTCTACACGGCTTCCCACCATCCTGTCCTACCCTGCACCACACGGCCCCCACCTCTTCACCATGGACAAATGCTCCCCCACCCTCCCAGCCTCCTCACCGGGCCTAGCATCCCCCCTGCCCCTGCCGCGGCAGCTCCCTGAACGCAGCCTGAACGTTTGGGTCCCCCTAGGTTGTGGCCACCGTGTACGCGGTCCCAGACCCACAAGTACCTGGCCTTTCACTCTGCCTCATGAGCAGCACCCGAGACATGAATCACCAGACTCGGCAGCTCAGACCACTGAAGTATATTTTTTATCAAATTCCTCGCACCCGCCACGGTGGACTTGCTGTGTTTGTTTGCAGCACGCTTCGCTTCCTCCCCCATCCAGATGTGCTGTACCTGCAGCTGGTAGCCCATCTCACCTGGCAGGCAGATGTGGGGCTGCAAATGCCAGAATTAGCTTCAGGACAAAAAAGCCTTGTGTGACCCAGAACCTCAGTGGGACGGGAGTTTTACTGCTCGGGCACAGCAGGATCCACGTCTGAAGAAAACAGGGTGACTTTATTCACATCTTCTATAACCTCCCTTCTCCTCCTCCCACAGCCCTGAGCGTGACGGAGGGATGGCGAGGTGTATGTGTGTGTAGCTACGCATACGTGTTTTGGGTCTGTTTCTATAGGGAATAGACAGAATGGAAAGTTTATCTCCGGGAGTCTGGGGAGGAAGGAAGTTGTGTATGGATGAATGGCTTTTCCATGACAAACAATGAGTCTGCACAGACATGGTGTGATGTCACCTAAAGAATTTCCAAGCCAGCCTCAGATACAGAAAACCTTCTTGCTGACAGAGATGAGAGCATCCCACCTTTCCATCTCACCAGAGCCAGAAGAACAAAGGCAGGGGGAAAAAAAAAGCCCTTGCTGTCTCACACACACAGAAGGCACGCGCCATGTAAACAGATGAGACCATGGGAGAGGCGTATCTCCAAGCTTTGCCCTCATCAGGTCTCCTCGCAGATTCTGAAAAAGGAGTAAACCGTGGTGAGCCGCCCCGGTGCCTCTCCCAGCCAGGAATGTGAGACAGCACCAGCCGATGAGGCGCTTCCACAAATACAGGTGATGTCAATGTCCGTATTCGTGTAAGCTGCTCCAAGCACATGTGCGCAGCCGCAGCACTCCACAGGGCAACAAGGATGTACCGCCACGTGGCGCTGGACTGGCGGTCCATCTCTGGCACTGTGGCACGGTGGAAACAGAAACCTTTCCAGCTGGGAAAGCCTGGGAGATGATCATGTGAAACTTGGTCCAGAAACACATGGCATTAATTAAATATCTCATTTTAAGTATTAATACGCAAAGGCAGCCGATGATTAACAACAACAAAGTGTTGCAAATACTGCTAGTAGCAACCTGACCACCAAGCAAGGCAATGATATTATTTTGAAACATGAGACATAAAAATTGCTGTATGGGATAGGATCGCTTATCCAGCCAACCTAACACCCTGTCAAAGACAGCAACT
>NW_009633672.1:1731-19266 GCF_000690535.1 Cariama cristata
TAAAGGTCAGAAACGCTGAATTCTACCTAAATTCTGCTGCTGGTGACAGCAACTGCCATTCAGTTAAGATGTGAATTATGGAAGGGAGTCCTTTTTAAGGTGCTGGAAATAATTTCTTCACTGGCTGTGTTTATGACTTCAGATAATGTGGTAATAGCAGGTGAGGTGGTGTTGGAGGGGTTTAGCCTCAGCTAGCAACTTCCAGACCGAAAGCTGCAAAGCACTTGGCTGGTGGTCCAAAGAATACTGTCTATTCCTCTTCCTTGCACCTGTTTGTACTTGCCACCAAAATCTTGAAAGCGAGCTTTCGATTTTGTAAATAAAAAGCTTGGGTTACTTTTTAAGCCCAATTGCAGGGCTGGTTCAAAGCTGGGTGGAAGTCAGTGAAATTTTGTGAGGATGAGAAGTGGGGTGAAGTGGGGCTGCTGGTGGGCTGGGATGAATGGAGTCAATGAAATGTTAAGTAAGGGAGGGGGGTAAGGAGCTGCTGGCAGGTAATCCCAGTTACTGACTGGGATGCTGGCAGAGTAATCAGGACTTAGGGGGTTCAAGGGAAGGAGGTTAAGAGTGAGGAGGATTTTGGGGTGGCTCCATACGAGTGACATGAAGGGGGTTACTACACTAACTGGTATTGGGAAGGCCCTGGAGAAAGCTGGTCTCACTTGCCTTTCTGTTCCCTGGTTAAGTGCTGTCTCAGATCCAGGACAGCCTAACCTCACCCCAGGCAGACCACCCCTCCTGGCCATCACCCCTGTCCACCCCCCGCCACCCAAGGGACTCCCACTTTCATGCCCAACCATCCCTTCCCCACAGTAGCCCACTCACACCAACTCACACCACTCCTGCTACAGTAGGGGAAGAAGGGGCAGTAGAAAGAACTCCAAAACCAGGGGTTGCTCTTGCTTCTGCTGAAAAAGTCCCCATCCCACCCTTCCAGTGGGCCTGGCTCACTCAAACAGCAGTAGTGAACCCACGCTGCAGCTCAAGCACTGCAGGTCTGATGCTTGCACACAGACTGCTGAGGATCACCTGGGCCAAACAGGGAGATGTCACCTGAAAATGGGACATGAATCTCAACCTTCAGATTAAAGGTCTAATGCTTCCTTCTTAGAGGGAAGAGCAGCGGCAGCAAGCCTGCATCTCTATAAAGCCTTGGCATTCTGCTGCATTCAACAGTCTGCTGCCCTAGGCAACTGTCTACTGTGTTGGCTGGCTGCCTAAAATTAGTACCTGTGTTTGCCTTTGTTCGCTTTTCAGAGGTGACAACTGTACATGAAGCACAAATTTACACACCGAGTTTCCAAAGTCACGGTGGAGCAGCTGGAGAGCTATCACCGCTTTCCCAATATTGTCCCTGCTATGTTTGCTGGAGGGAAGCTGCAAGACTCCAAGAAGGGGAGGTCATGTCCATGAGATCATTTGCAAAGATTTGGCAGACTGAAAAAAGCTGAACCCTGACTGGAAGACAGCCCTGATAAATAAGAAAAGGAGAGTTACTCATGCAAATTCCTTGTCCTACCCTTACTGTTTTTAAAAAATTTGGGATGTCCCCGAGTGTGACACAGATTTTTATCAAGTGCTATAAGGAGTGTTGAAAGAAAACATAGGTCTCTTTCCATGTAACTTCAATGATCGCCACTTCTGCAACTTGTCTGGTTTCTCCCAGACTGGGGAGAACTGGACATGCATTCCTCCTGTAATGATCAAGAGCTTCTTTCAAGTTCCTGTTTATTCTTGCAACTTGACTGTGGTTCAATGCTTGTTTTTAATACCTTGCAATGTCCAGTGCATTCAGAAACATTTATTGCTCTCTCTGACATAAGACACTTACTCAAGACAGAAAAAATACTCACTGAAGTAGAGTCTTCTCTACTTAAGGAGCCAGTAAAGATACATTGCCCGGGACGCAGGGTTTACATGTGCTGCTTGAAAGGGAATCCCTGCCCTCTGGTTCTGTGCCATGGACCTGCTGGTTGACAGCACCAAGAGATGTGCCGCAACATCCTGCTATACATCTGCTTCTGGCAGCCAGGCTTGATTTTAACCACAGTTCTTCCTAAGACTTGAGGAATCTCATTAAAGTCACATACTTGTCCATTCAGCTGAACCAGTTTTAGAGGGAGCTTAGATTAAAAAAAAAAAAAAAAAAAACAAACACAAAAACAAAACAGTTGTCCCTTGAAGCTAAATTGCAGCCCTCACGCAGACACCTGAATCATCTTTTATCCCACCACCCCCCACTCATCTGGTCCTGTGCTGCTCCCCTGCTGCCAACCTGTCCCTCTCTCAGCATCATACCACCATGTTGTTGTACTGGTGTCAACCTTCCCAGATCTAAATGTGTTATTTTATTTGTTTTGCGATTACGACTTAAACCTCCATAGGTCCAGATCCAGCTGGGGATGTTAGAGAAGGTATAATAAAACCTTCTTAAAGTATCCCAGCACATCAGTTCTTTGTGTCTGTCTCTTTTGTCTTGACATTGCCTTGCCTCGTTGAATTGTTATGCACCGTCTGTCTCTGCTGGAAGGGCAGATTATTCCTGCTTATGTCCTGCTTGTTTCTTTTGGTACTTATAGACTCAGTTTTATCTCCTGATGTGCTCATGCACTACCTTTTTCTGCATCTCATCACCTGTCACCCCTGCTGACAGATCCAGATTTCCTTTCACCACTACCTTGCTCTTTCATTTTTCCATGACTCCCCTGGCCAAAGACATCCAGTCTCACTGTCACCAGGGCATGTAGAGTGCAGCAAACGCCAAGATATACCTGCCAGTCTCAGCAGGCCCAGTGACAGCTGTCCCTGAAGTGCCTCACCAAGGAGAGCAACAATGGAGGAAGGTTGCAAGTAAAGCAGAAGTATTAGACAACAAAAGAGGCCAGATATTAAATATTTTCATCATTTAAAACCAGAATAGGTATAAAGGACAGTAATTCTATGCATAAAACAGCTTCTCATTAGTGAAAGATACAGAATATATGTAAAGCCTTATGAACATTGTCATTTATGCCACAATATTTCACATGACAGGCAATGAGCTCACCTGGAGCAAGACCATCTCACCCGCTACAAAAAAAAAGGAGCAAACTCCAAGGAAAAACCAGGACAAGACCCTCTTCCCTCTCAAGGTGATTCAACAGTAGTTGTACTCTTACAGCAGATCAAATCCCACTGTTGAGCCAACCTGGTCCACTGAGACCAGCACCAGATGTCCCAAAGAAAAGTGCAAGAGACTCAGCAGTGACCTGTGGAGCATCTGCAGAAGCTGTATGTGCAGAAACAAAATCGATTTTGAGTTTTTGAAATCGAGAAATAAGCATCCCTGCAGGTACACAGCTGCCGGGAAACCATCCATATTTACAATATTGCCAGGGACAGATCCGGGCCATCCGGTTCCCTTTTCCATGGGAATTCTATTTGCATGTTGGCGATCTCAGTCGAGAGCCAGAGACCTGAACTGGGACATGTCTAGCCCGAATTTTGCACTTCTTGTTCCCACGACTACTAGAATACCAGCGTTTCTGGGGCTGCAGCAAATCATCCATAATCACAAACTGAAACCTTCTTAGGGTCCTTTATTTATATGGGCAAGCCCTGTCAGAAATTAGACCAGCTCCACTATGTGTAGTCATAATCTAACAAATCACTCAATACATATATTTGAAAAAAGTAGCAAGCATTATCCTCTGCTGACTGATCAGTGCTTATTTAACATGCCCACGGTGTCACAGCTTACTTGCCAAACAGGCACCCCACGTCCTTAATTTGCACTAATGATTTCTTCTTCAGAAATTGTTCCCCAGACCCCGCTGAAGGGCCACAGGAGGTCAGGTTGAAACACAAGTCCAGGCAGGGTTAGGAAGCCCACGCTGCTGCTCCCCAACATCGCAGCTTTCTAGGAATGAATGACTCCAATCCTTAAGGCCATCTAGCCAACACCTGTCCCAAGTGTGAAGTTTACATGGAGGATTAACCATCTTAGAGGGGAATAAGACATGAGGAAAGTAAAAAAAAAGAAAGCATATCCCTCCTTTATTTGTTTTCCAGGGGCCAACCCAGGGAGCTGGTTTGTTACCTGCTGTAGCTGGCTGTGGCACGGACCCATCAAGCAGTGACAGGAGGGCAGCCCTCGTCGCTACAGAGCTGATGCTGGCTGCAGGATTTGCGTGAGAACTCTGGACTCCGATTATGGTGGTTACAAGCACGTTCGTTAGCCCTCCATGAAGATAGGAAGGATAAAAGGACAAAGTTCTCCGACAGCATGAGCCAGGAGGCACTGAAATGCAATCCAAGTCAAAGCAGCTTCTCTGCCGAGATTTCAGAGCAGGCCAGGGGATGGAAACAGCTGGATGACTTTAAGTGTTTTCTTTCTTCCTCTGATCTTGCAAAGCACAGAGCACCCTTCATCCTCCCTAAAGGGGTGTCTAGCTCCCCCAGTCCCACTGGAGTCATCCCAAACCGAGAAGATTTATGTCTCTGCATCTCACAAACCTGGACTTCATTTTTGTTCTGAGTTCCTTTTAGTTTCTTCCATACTCTGTAAGAATTACATCAACTGGCAAAGAAAGTAAAATATTTAAAATACAATTAAGCTGCTGCTGCAGCGGTTCTTAGCTCTCCAGGAGCAAATGACCAGGGGAAGCAGGGAGATGCACGGTTACTGCTGTGTCTTGGACATTCAACAGCTTGGTGTAGGTCACGGGGACCGGTGTCAGACTGACTCAGATGTAAAGCCTCCTGTCAGTTACATCATTGCCAGCAATGCTTGATATATACATTTTCAAAGAAAATAGTAAGCCATGGAATAAATTCAAATTGAATTTAATTTGTCTCCTTCCTGTTAAGAGTCTTCAAAGGTGTTCTTACAAACTGCAGTCTAATGAAAATAATATTAATGATCATCTCTTCCTCCACTCTAGAATTGCAAAGCAAGCACATACACCGCATACATTAGACCCCACAACTCTAACAGCCACTATTTTCCCCTTACCTTACAGAAAGAGAAAGAGAGGTGCAGGAAGGGCTGAGTAACAAGTTCAAAACAGTAAATCTGTGGTGCAGATTTACCTCCATTCAGCAAAGCATTAAACCAGGTGCTTGAAAGTAAGCATACGCCTACTCATTTTTGCTGAATCAGGATCAAAATTAAAATCTGCTTGCTTTTTCCATTCTTTCGACCACCAAATACTTCTGCCATCAATTAAATGTTGTTCCTGCTCAAATACAGTGCATTCAAAGCACAAGTAATAAACAAAACATTTGGGGAATAATGCCCCAATGTATCAACTGTATCATCCACATAGCTATCACAAACAGTTTCCATACCAAAGAAAAAACATTTTCCAAGCATGCTTATTACATTTGATATTAAAAAATATATCTAGAAAAGGCTGAAACACTATAAATAAAGCCCTGTCTATATCAGAAGATTACACTGATTTAACCAATTTCAGAACTTATCTTCTATACCGTCACACTTCAGTGAAGAAATTTCCTGTTAATTCTGGATGGAACAGATTTAAGCTAAACCTGTTCAAACTCTCTGGGGAATAGACTGCATATACATTTGTACCAAAAAGAAGATCATTTTATATCTCACCTTTATTCTAGCACCAATCATGTATGTGCAATTCTAACTGCAGAAAATAAAATATCCTATTTTAGATCTCATTTGTAAAATGCTATTACAACATTATTACCTGCTTAAATAAATAGTTTCCAGATACAAATTTTCAGCAAAATGTGCATTCATGCAAACCTCATCTGGAAGAGTTCTATCAGTATATCAGTGTTGTGTAGGTCAGTTACCCTTTAAACCAAAAGCAAAGCCTTCAAAATTAAGATCTGTACTGATTTAACTAGACTGTTCAGTTAAATCACTGCATTTTTTTTTTTTTCAAGTAGATAAGGTCTAATATTAGGAACAAGGGGTTGTGCCTCTTTTCAGTGACACATCATATGATCCCATATATAAACTCAGTGAGCATCTTGAAAGCCGTGGTTTATTTGGGGACCCGACTCTGTCTGGCATCTCACTATGCAAAAAGCTGTGACTCTTTCTCTAATTTCCATTCTAAATTTATTCATGGTCAGCTCACGCCCATTTGTTCGTGTGCCAGCTTGTCCCTTAAAGCTCAGGGTGCCAAAACTGAGGTCGGAGCCTGACAATGTGGATCTGCTGGCAGCATTACCAGGGTAATAAAGACCTCGCTTTCCCACCCCGGGGCCTCATCCCAGCCCTGTCTATGCTGCAGGACACTGCTCTTCCAAGGTGCAGCCGTCTGACAATATATGCAGTTAAAAAGATGATATAAGGAGTTAAAAAGATTCAAAATTAAACTTACAAAAATGAAGGACCAGGTTTTACTTATTTAACTGCCTGGACTGGTTCACATGGGAATCGGCAGTGTGGCAGAGCGGGGAAGGAACACGGGGCTGGAGGGGGCTGAGCCATGGCAGGACCACCTTCGCCTGAGTGAAATTTGCAGGGCGCCGTACCAGCACTTCAAGGGAAGTTGTACTCCTGGGAGGTTTTTTTTGATTGTGGATCTGTTCCCCGACCGATTTCACAGCTCACTGCCGCAGGCTCAGGGCCCCACTGCACAGAGGGTGAACATCAGCTTCTTGGACAGGAAATACTTAAACCCATATTGCTGCCAAAGCCCCTGTGTTATCAGGGCAAGGCTTGAAGTGCAAGAACATGGTAGTAAAAAAAAATTTAAATCTAAGCCTTAAAAAATTAGTAACAAACCATTAATTTGAAAGATGCCTCTGTGTAAAATCACCTGCTTTGGAACAGATGAGGTTTCCAGTGTAGCAACTAGTATTTGCTGCTTTGTAAATCCTACCCTGAGCCAAAAGAAAAAAGAACTGGAAAAGTAACTAAAAATGCTAGCACACTTTACTCAAATTTATTCCTTTTCAATGACTTTGAATGTGACTCAGTTTTCAAAGCATATTATATAGATATTATAACTGCCAAAGCTATCCAAAAGGTTTCCAAAAAAAGCTATGCTTGTTTCCTGCTTCTCTCCTCAACATGAACTGTAATGTAGCATTTTTGCTGGTGGTACAGACACTAGCATAGCATCCATCTTCTCCTCCTACAGCTCTGCAACGAAAGTCAAAACTTGCTTTACATCGACACAGACAGTGCAAGTTGTCACCAGACCGGCTTTCCACTCATCGTGAGGTTTTTCTGAGCACATCCTTCACTCCACCAGCGGGGACTTCATCCTCCAAAAAGCTCAGCCCACACCTAGGCTTCAAAACAAGGAATCATATTTCAGAGGTGCCTGTGGAAAACTGTGCTTTTCCTTTCCTGCTTTTGACATGAAAAATGTTGTAACCACCAGAAGCAAAACTCCAAGGGGTTAAATTATCTGGAAAATGTAGGTGCTTATCTAACACCTCATCTACTCCGAAAGTAGTGTGCAAGCCCATGACACTGGAGAATTTGGCCCTAAGCTGTTCTGAGAGCCCAGTTGCCAGTACCCACATTTTGCAGTCCTCCACATAGGGATTTAAAAGTCACCATTCCTGCAGCAGGTGCAGTTGGGCTGGATAAGGGTACCTGACTCAGATCATTATGATCCTGCAAACTTCAGAAGGGTGCTTGGATATTTTGACTGCTAATGCCAACCAGTTTTTCAAACCAGTTTGCTATCAGGAGCTGAGGGAATGAAGGACGGCTTCTTTTGACACAATGTGGGTTGATGTCATCTTTCAGTGATCATATACCTACAGTGTCAGACAGCATGAGATTGTCACCAGGTCTCAGAATCACACTCGAAGAAGGAAACAAGTACTACTGAGTGATTCTCATTTCTGGTGCAAATTCAGGTATATATACAATGATGCACTAATTTATCAGAGGGAAAGGCATCTTCCTCAGAAGAAACAGAGCCTGGAAGACAAAGGCTGAAATCCTCTCCTGTGGCCAGACTTTACCCTGGGCACAGGGTGGACATCAGGTCAGGTCCCCTGCAGGGACAGCCTGCCTCCCCTCCCCGGTCAGTGAGGCTGCATCACACCTTTATGCTAATGGTACTCTTTGGCCATATAATGTGTGGCACTTAAATTGCACTGCATTGGCATTTCCAGTGAGGAGCACGTACAAACCAGACAATTTGGCACGAACAGTCCTCACTGCAGTGACTTCGTCTGGAGCTCTGCTGATCTAGGCAAGGTGGGGATCTGACCCTGTGTCTGGTGACTACAGCAATGGCTCCAGTCAGGACCTTGTCTTCCCAGCACCGCTGCCGATTTGCTTAGCCATCTTGTTTTGGTTATAACTAACTGAGACACTGAAATTCTGTTTCTTCATCTGCCAGGGGGAGGTAAATTTATTTCAAGACTGCCATTGTGATCTTGCTTGTGGATGCTGTGATACGTTACAGGCTCTAATGCATTTAAAGATCCTTCAGTGAAAACATGTAAATACAGTTATTATTAAGTCCATGTTCACAGTAATACCTCAGGCAGAACTTCCTAAACATAAGAGAACAGTCTATAGGAGACAGCTTTTTTCCAAAGAAAGAAATGTGTTTATTCTTCCCTTGAAGCTAAAGGGAAAACATGTACCCAGTGGGAGAAATCTAGTGGGTTAAGTTCTTCCAACTGCCACTCAAATAGAGAAAATTAAAATGATCTGTTTTATGCTACCACCCAAAAGGGCATTTACAGTACCGGAGATTTTTTTCCCCCATTATCTTGAACATATTTATTCTCTCTGGCAGTACGTTATTGAATATGTTGACAGGACTAGGGATTTTCTGTGGGTGGAACAGTTGTACATCTGAAATGCAATCTTGGCTTTTTTTTGACAAAGTTCTTGCAGTGAAAAATGTGGTTTTCCTGAAAAAAAACAGTGTATTTGTAGAGAAGGTAAGGATTGCTTGTCTTGCAGGTGAGGGAAGCATGCTACGTTGCATAGAAGGGTTATGTGCGTGGTGTTTTGCATGCATGATTGCAGGTGTGGACAACAGAAAGCTGGTGTATGAAGATATATGGACCCATCCCTGCAGTGCGCAAGGTGTAGGAGGAGGGAAGGAGTTGCCTGAGTCTCTATATTGCAGGGAAAGCAAGAAATCCTATTACGGATTTATGCTGTTCCAGCAAAATAACTTCCTCACTTGAAGCAGAAGCCAGCTTTTTCATTGTCTGTACTTCGCTTGTGTTGACAGCGTGCAGTTCTTTGGTCAAGCCCAGTGCCAGTTTTGTACTGAGAGATTCATCACTAGGAAACAGGCTACTGAGCCTCCTAGCTCCTATTCCAGCTCTCGGTCACAATTTCAGTTGCCTTTGAGATGTATTTCCAAGACTTCGAGTGAACAGCCCGCATACTCTGAACACTCATAGAGTGAGAGCAGTTATTTATTACATGAATGAGTTTGAAAATACAAACATGCACATTCAAAAATATGTTCTAGAGAAGGCATGTATGGGAGATGTCTGAGAAGACATTTGTGCGTGGTGTGTAATAATTATAATATGTTTTCATTTACACAGTGTCTCCTCCTCACACGAGGGAATATAACAAAATGTAACTAAAACCGCATATCCTTACAAATAAAGGGAGAGAGAGTGTTTCATACAAAGGTTAAACAAAAAAATCTGTTTAATGTCACTTTGGGGATTAGAGGAACTGGAGTAAAACAAATATCCAGAACAAACTTTGAGGGGTTGCTTCAGGAAAAGCACGTGTGTGAGTGTGTGCCATCACATCTGCATATTCAATATGTCTTGCTGGGACAGCTCGGGGAAAATAGGAAGCTGGAAATTTTCAGTGTGGGAATTGGATGGAAGAATGTGAACCATTCTAAACAAAACACAGCAAGGTTGCCAGCTGACTTGCTAAAATGCCAGCGCTCTCTAGGATCCCTTGAAACAGAGCTGAGGACTGGCCTTGCCGTTCAGGCAGTGGGTAGGGAGCCAGGAGATCCAGGCTGTATCCCTGGCCCTGCAACAAACCCAGCATGTGACGCTGGAAAGTCATTCAGCCCTAAGTTTCCAAAAACTGATTTCATGCCTATACTTCTGGGCACCTAGCGTGAGACAGCATGAGCCCAAACATCCAGGATTTCAAACAAAGTTAAGCCGCAGGTACTAACTTCCCATTCATGCAGAAGATACGTTTTGGGGCTCAGTTTCACCACAGATGCAATGGGGCTAAAACCTGTGAAGCAACCCAAAATGCTATGAAGCTGCAGTTATTGTGTAATTACATAGACCTCTCATTTTGCCAAAGGAGAGGTGCTGCAGATATGCAGAAGAGTATTATTTAGTTACCTGTTGTTTCCCACATCCTGGCAACCATTGCCATTCTATAAATATTTTCACAGGTTTCAATACATCTGAAGAATTTTGTTTATGTTTCCTGCTTCAGGGCATCAAGGAATAATCTTCTTACAAAAGGATTCACTGTTCCAAAAGGAACATAAAGAATAAAGACCAGGATTGCTGGCAAAAAGTGTGGAACAACACCACCGACGAGACTAGGAAAATACTAGATCTCAAGGGTGAAATAGTGGAAAGAAAGCAGCTTTTCCACATAATTTAGTCAGCATGTATGCCGAGGGAAAAAAAAGGAGTAAAAGCAGTATTTCTAGCTTACGTTTTCCTGTGCACACACATTTTTTTAAAAAAATTTGGAACCATCTGGATTAAAGAAAGTTGTGTTCTCATTGTACATGACAGGGTCTGGTCACATAGAAGATTAATTCACGTTATACTGTAGGCAAAGGATTATTGTGGTTTTTTTCTGAATGGTGTAAAAACAGGTTGAAAGAACTAGCATAAAACACAGATCTTGTTTTACCCATTTATATTTCCACTTCCAATACAGTGAACTCTATACTTCCTTCCCACTCTGTCTGTGTCTGCCCTTAATTTTACCCTGGCATATTCAGAGAGGATTTTCAAGATTTTTGTCATGCACAGGTAGATAACACACTTTGGTGAATTGAGCAGTTTGAATGGGGTTTTAGTGTCCACACATACCCAAGAACAAAAGCAAGAACGGAAGCAGTTTCTGAAAGGCACCTCCTTTTGCCACCACTTCTCTGTACATCCATTGGAGTTGCAGCAGATAACTCTCAGAAAATCAGGGGAATTTAACAACAACAGTTTCTGCACTGTTACTTTTGGGAACAAGATGTTAGAGTAACTTTCCTTTGGGCAGAACTAATGCAACTCCTCCATTAAGTATAAAATTATATTTTGTATCTTTATCCTGCCTTCCATATAAAACTGTATTTTGTAACTCTCACCTGCAGTTTGTGCCGGGCTCTCACTGTGACTCTGATTTTCACAGCTTGTTTCCAAAATAGTACTGCCCTATTTTTCAGTTTTCCTCTAAGAACTTAGTGCAGAGCTGATGCTTGTAGAGCAGGTAACATTAACTTTGTCCAATTCTAGTGAACTGCCAATTTTAGAAAGCTATTTACTACCTGAAAATGTGCTGGTGGCCACACTCCAGAGAGGGAGGAGTTAAAAGTAATGCTGCAGTAATCCATGGGTACAAAAATCCTGTGTTTTAAGAACCACACAGCTACATCTGTACCCCGCCTAGGCTGAGCTTACCTTCTTGCGAGGTTACCTCTAACTCTCACCATGGCAAGAATATATGGATTAGCCGTCCCTGGACCTCGCTCCTGGGGCCCCAGGCAAGGCTTGACTGGAGAGGAACAAGCCCAGGTACTGATGCCTTTTCTTCCTTGGAGCTTCTGGCAGAGAGGACAGCAAGTAGCTTCCCTGATAGCCAAATAACCCTTACTCACAAGCTGGCCAATATTGCTACATCTGCCCTGACTGCATGGAAACCTTCAGCAGAGGGGAGGCTGCACCAACTCTTCTCCAACCTCAGCCAAAGGCCAGAACATCTCCTCCATCCCAGACTGAATGTGCTGTCAGTGGACCTACACACATACAGAGCATCCGGCTGTCTCTGCTGGGTTTTGGACTAAACAGCTGTTACACAGGAAGATTTCACAAACCTGCTGCTGTAACGGGTACCACACAGCATGTCAGACACACATGTTTCTGCTGTGACTGCAGGGGCTGCCCCTTTTAGATCAAGTTGTAGAGGTCTCAGAGTTCAATCCCCAGGAATGGCTTATGAAACCAATTACTACCTGAAAGGTCTCTTTGTTTTTGTGCCACTGCTTTTAATAATAATGATTACATCAGATATTTTCTGCCATCTCGATCTTCTTTGGTACTGCTAATGAAGAAATGACAAAGCCCAACACTCAAAATAGCACCCAATGCAAAGAACTGCAAGTGCTGAGGTTTGAGATTTTACATCCTGCCCTCCCACAGCACTTTCCCTTTGATGATTTTAACCATTGAGTACTGAGCTTCGTATAAGCCACGAAGGGTGTGACGTGCATGGTGGAGTCAGAGAATCGCCTGCGGCCAGGGGCCCCAGTCACTTGCTCTAACCACCAGACAGTCCTGTCCCACAAGAGCAGACGAGACATACATGAGACGTACACGGCATTCAAGTGCAGTTGCCTGGATCATAATGTATTATTTTGGTTTTTCAAGCGATACGTTCATTTATGCTTGCTTCAATCTGTTACAGCAGCAACAGTCACTAGCCAATTTAATGGCAAAACTGGGAGTATAATCCAGACCTCCCACACTTTACATCCTCTGACCATTCCTCCTCATATCAACATAGTTATATTCTTGTTAGCTATTGACTGACAAGGAAAATCAGAATCTGAAGAAAATACCCAAATCCCAAAGGCTCAAACTTAGAGCTGCAGTCTGCACTGAGACACCAGCTCTGAATTTTGCCCCAGCACTTAACTACGTATTCACAGTACGCTGTATTTTGAATAAGCCACCCCCAACACAAGGAAATACACGGCAGATCAGAATTACTTTGTGCAGGAGGAACCGTGTAATCCTAAAATACAGTCTCATGTAGCACCTGTTAGAGATGATACCTGCAAAGTACAGAAAAAACGCCAGTTTTTTATTTTTAAGGAAAACTTTATAGTGACAAAGCTCTGCATGCAAGAGGATCCTAATGTTACAATTTCCAAATAACCCACTGGTTAGTTACATTTTCTTTATAATCTCTGGTCAAAAAAAAAAATCATGACCAGCATGAATTCCAAAGGGAATCCATTCACTTAACAGCACTATTCTGATTTATGTATGTGTGTATGCATGTACATAAATATGATTCCATACATAAACATGTATCTAAAATATGCACATTACACATCTGTTCTGCCTGCACTTAAATGTATAACTCTTAGTAGAGATCTTTGTCATGTAATTACTGACTGGTTGCATTTACAGAAGGGTTCTAGGGGATCATTTTTGCTTTACGTTCAAGGAAGGAAAGGAACCTCTAAAACACCCCAGCGCAGCTTCTCTGACACCTTGCTAAGAGCAGAAAAGCTCCACAGTACTAGTCAGGAGTCTACTCAGCACGGAACGCTGATAAGCACCATGTTCTCTTCACAACAAGCTGGCACCCTCATTTTGCTGAGCCATGTCAGAAGACGGTAGCTTAGGTCTCAGCAATGCAAAAAGGACCGTTTTGGTCTCATTCATACACAAAACACATTCCCCAAACTGACTTTTAAGAAGTTCCACTAAACCAACTTTAAACCCAGTTTAAAACCACAGGTTGTATCAGGCTTAGTCGAGTTTTGTGGACACGCTTCAAATCTGATGATGAAGGTCTGAAAGCCAATTTGTGAAGTAGCCTTCTGAAGTGTGGCAGACATTAGAATTGAATGAGTCCCAAACCAGGGTTAGCTGAACTACTCATTAAGCCAGTTGCATTTTTTGGAGAGGAGAAATTTCCCCACTGGAGCTTAGACTGCAGCAAAACTCTTTAAACTGAGAAGTAATGTAGTGGTGGACTGGGCAAAAGGACTGAAAACCCGACATCAGCCAGTCACTGGAAATTAGCTAACGGCTTGTATCAGGCTACACCCCAAACAACACCAGCGTGCAGCCTCTGCAACAGATGATGGAGGCTGAGGCCTTGTTTTTTTCAAGGGTGGGAAGTAAAGCACCATCGTTTTAAATGAAAGCCTAGATCTCCAAAGCTGTCTGCATGAACGAGGACCCGGCTGGGCTCCGACCTCCCTAATATCCCTTTGATCATCTTAGCCATATCGAGTGGAGCACATGAATCTGAGCTGCCTGTCTCCTCCGCTCCCTCGGATGAAGCTGCCTCTCGTCTTGCAGGTGCTGGGATGTGGGACAGTGCGGTCAGGTGGGGCAATGGGAGGGATCGGCAACTGCAGGCCACGGAGAAGGCACGGAGGAACACGGTCCCTCAAGGAGCCAATTCATGGAAAGGAGTATGGTTAGCTAGGCAAGGTGGGAAAATGTATTGCTTTAGGAACTAATTTAAGGTTAAATGGATCAAAAGAGAGAGAGAAGGGTTAGCGGACCACAGGCTTTACTGTTCAAGCGGTTTTGTGTCATTTCTATCCTGCAGTCCCAGTGGCTACTGCCCATAGGTAAGAAAAAGTCGAATCCCAAGCAGATTCCTGTGGGTAAATTCACAAATTTTCTGTTCCATGGCTGAAGCTGTAAAAATGCAGACAGCACAGGAATAGGGTGGCAAAAGAAAAAGGAGGGTAAGGAAGGACTCTGTATTTGCTATCTCTTAAATGATTAATTTGAGCCAAAAGTTACCCTGCAGATTGAGAAGCAAAAGAAACAAATGGGGATGGACTGCGATGGCAGCTGCAGAAAGACCTGGTGGACGTTATGCCCAACCATGCAATAAAAGATACAGGACAGACGATGGTGCAGCTTTATCAGCACAAATTACTTCCAATCGCAGATGCCACACGTGAGTTATACTGATCCTCCTGAACCCCTGCCAAGCAAAACTGTGCGGCCTCCGCTGAACACCGGTGTAATTGGGGAAAAAAAAAAGAATGAAACATTTATCTGGCAAGTGCTTTCAAAAAGAGAAAGCGGCTGTTCGGAGCTGCTCAAGGGGCTGGAATGCTGGAGACAGTTCCAGGGGGACGGATCAGCTGTCAGAGTGCATACGAGGCAGGCAGGGATTTTTAATAAAATGCAGTTTATCGCACGGTGATTACCACCTCCTATTTATACCATATGAGATCATGAAAAACATGGCATGTATTTCCTTACTCCTGGAAATACGAAGTCAACTGAACAACGATGTGATAAATTGGCCCTTTTCATGCACTCTTACTTTGCCTTTCTAAACCTCTCTTTTCAAACATCTGTCACTTAGATCAAGTGAGCAATAAAAATCTACTAGAGAAACACTTTGTGTGCCCCCCCCCCAAAACCCCAACCTCACTGTAGGTTAGGTTTATGAATCCAAATTCCAGGGCTGTTCCATTTAACATGTAAATCTTAATTGTTCACAGCGAAGCACACATGCTCAAAGTATATAACATGTGAGAAAGGGAACTTCTGGGTCTCCAGAAAATGCATCATCTATTTCTAACCTTTGCTGGTTACACACAACAGGCGTTGCAGACACAACTTGCTAAGACATAAAGAAAAAAGTATTTCAGGTAAGCTTTTATGCCTCGAAGAGCACGCCTTTCCCCACTCCCCCTCAAATGTTGTTTGAAGGTGAAAGCCTTAGAGAGAGGAAATACCACATTATTTCCATGGTAAAATTCTGCAGTTGAATTTGGGATAATACGGTAAAAGACTTCATTAGCACTCTTTCAGAATGACTTGTATAACTTGCTTGTAGCTTTGCCAGTTATGAGTAATGCAACAACCACAAAGATACACCAACACCACCTTTGCACCACATTTCTTTCACATGTTGCCTGATGTCTACTGGACTCAGCCTTCTCATAAGTGATCTCGCTGTCTTCAGCCAAGCAATCCTCGCTGAGGCAGGCCCATGCAGCCTGCAAGACACCGCACCTTTCACCTGCTCCTCACTTCATGGAAATTCTCCTTTTTGGTTGCGATGCTCTACAATTGGTCTGAGCGTAGTAGATCTGCAGTGCGACTGCTCAGAAAAATCTATTGCCCCTAATCTTTTTCTTATTAACCCGATAGTTAACCACCCCAACAGCACAAAACTAACCAAATAATGCTACGAAGATAATTCATACTGGGTGACACGGTGGTAAAGCGTCTGTGTGGAACTGCGGCTCCACGGTCATTAAAGCCAGGTCTATGCATTGCTGGATCACCCAGGAGTACAAATTTCATCGAGACTGGGCCAAGGCACATGATCACGCTTCTGCTGAATGAGCCAGAGCGCACGATATGGAGCCAACGCCAATTTTACGCTGGCCATATGCCAGCCGCAGGGGTGCAGACGATACCTGATCTGGCTGGAGTTGTGTACAGTGATACCTGATCCAGCATAAAGTCTGCTAGTAAAAAGTTAACCTGTCAAAAACTTCTTGAATTAACTTGAGCAGGCAGAGTGAACAAATACCAGGTCAGCGCTTCACATCATGCAGCCACCCCATTTTTGAGCCAATAACAGGAGTTGTACTGCTGACTTTTCTGCGTTGCCAAACCACAGCCTAATGTCGATAGTGATGCTTATATGTACGGGGATCTCATTGCAGGATCAAGGCCTGAGAGTCCTTCAACTCGCCTTGCCTTCAACTTAAAGCAAAAAGGAAAGAAAAAAGTAGAATGAAATCTAAACATTTAACCTCTAAGTAGTCAACAGAGTTTACTAATATGGAATCTGTACGTGAAGATGGAGCCATCTGCATTTCTGTAGCAGATGAATTTAAACGATGATTAAAATAGAGCCTAATCCTTCAGGTTAGTGAAAGTGTTGGTACAGCAGACATGTCAGTAACTAGGCTGATTTTTGTAGTATTTTAGTAATCCAAACAGTATTAAAAATGCGACCTGTCGCGTTGAACAAATGTGAACTTTATTTTTTTCTTTACAGCCCTTTGGCACAGAAGGGCAGTCCTGCTCTTTTGAAATTGTTTTGAAAAGCCTTACCTGATCTCTGATGAACTTAACCCATTTTTAACTCTGCTGCAATACTGCCCAGTGTTGAAACATGCACGGTTACCATTACATGAGGTACAGACATATAGGAAATATGCATTTCAAACATTCTTTCTTGAAATTGCTGGAAATCACTGGATATTGCTTGGTTTATGTGAATACTTCAACTGTTTTCAGAACTAGTTCAAGGAGACCATTAGTTGAAAGCCATTTTCAGAAGTTTTTCCGTTTCCCATCATGGAGGCCCTAAAATGGTCCACCCAGAGGTCTAGCAACCTTGACAGTTACCCAGATCGCCGAGCTATTTACAGCCATGCTCCTATCACTCCTGCAGGGGTGCCTAGACAGGGTGTTCCCAATTTTTGGTCCCCAAGGCCATCATGCAGTCTCATGGCCAAGCCGCAGATTGCAGCAGCCTGCACTCCATCGGGCAACGATGAGGCGGTGGCCCGCTTTCCCCTCGCCGCCCTGTGCAGCAGCATGAGCCCCTGTCCCTCCTCACGGGGTCCGGTCACCAGAGGCTCCGAGCGCTCAGCGGTTTTTGTTCACCCGCCAGCC
>NW_009633673.1:0-5298 GCF_000690535.1 Cariama cristata
TCACCACATTTGGGGGAAAGCAGGAAGAAAAGGATGAGGACAGAAAGAATATAAAAAAAGACCTGAGAGAAATGAGAAGACAATGAGTGGGATAGCATGTGTGAATGGAAGGTATGCGGCTGCTTAGATTTATGGCAATTCATACCTGATTGTTCATACTAAAGCCATTATGGGATGATTAGAGAAAAAGGTGAAGCTTTAAGTCCAGTGAAAATCAATAGAAACGTCTGGAGCAATTCTGCTGCACGAGTGAAAGGACTATTTACTGTATCCGGAGCTCCTCTTGGGTTACAGCCCAGAGGGTTCAGGTCAGCAAGGGGAGGGGGGCATGAACGAGAGAAACAAGTCAGGAAAGAGCATATGGTTATAAAGAAGACACAAAATGAGGCCAAAAAAAAAAAGAAAAGAAAAAAAGAAAGAGTAAAGAAAACAAGATGGTAGTCATAGGCCAAATACCGCTGTGGGTGAAAACCTGCAATGCCTCCAAATGCATCTGTCCATACGCACCGTCAAGTACATGCACCGGTATAAAGGCTTCTCTTCCAGCCTTCTCCCTTTTCCACCCTCAAGCAACACTTTGCCTACAGATCCCAGCATTAACGTACATAAAAGCACAGAGACAGCGGCCCTCTTCCTCCATCCCTCCCCGCTCCATCCACCCGGCCTTCTCCATGCCAGGAGGAACACACTTCTCTGACAACAGCGAAAGCCTTCAAGTGTTCGTGAAAAATCTTGTATGGGTTAATAAACTGCCTTATGGAAAAGAGCCAACAAAAGTGTGGCAAATACCACCTGACACGATGTTTTCAACAGTGACTGTTGAATTTTTGTGCAGAAGTATCATTTATATGCAGTGCTATCAGACATACAAGCCTCCGCCAAAGCACCCTGACACGAACACCCACTGGCCTAAGGCTTTAAGAACCGCAGCTGCTATCAGAACGCAGGCTGGAGAGCTGCACCACACAAGTGAGACCGGGTCCTGCTGGAGAGGTCTGACCAGCTCATCTCCAAAGGATCACAATCCACTGCGGTTCAAAATAGACTCTCCTTTGTTCCAGCACTCGGGCAATGAAGGAAGATGGAAGCAAAGCCAACCCTTACCTTATAGAGCTTCAGGCTGGCCTCATGCCTTGAGTTCACCGTGTGAAGACGCAGCTTCTCTAGACTGTTGGTGTAGTAGTCGCAAGCATTGCATTTCAGATGTACCGGATTCCCAATGGCCACACACTTCAGCCTCCACTCATTGGCCTTGCCACCCTCCTTGATATGTGCTACCAGCTGGTATTTCTGCACATGCTTGTCTGTCTTACAGTGGAGCTGGAAGTTTGCCTTGAGCTGTGTGTTGTAGCGGCACAACTTGCACTGGTATGAGTCCCCCATCACTGCCTTCCATTCGTCTTCAGGCAGGCTACGCTCCACGTTCATGTGGAGGCCCAGCATGTCCAAATTATCTGTAGTGAACTTGTTGCACACAGCACACTGGAAGAGCTTCAGCGATGGGTCATTTGTTTGCGTGAAACTCTCACCCAAGTTCATTAGCTCCTCAGACACCAGCTGTCCACCACCTAACCGCATGTCCAGGGGGATCTCTCCACCCACTGCACGAAGGAAAAAGGGGAGAAAGAAGTCAGAAAAGCCGAATTCTTCACTTGCCAGAAGAGAAGCACAGAGCAGAACATAGGCTGCTCTCTGCACCTCTTGCACCCACCAAACACATAGTGAAAGCCAAGCACAGCTGTCCCTTCGCTTATTCCTCTGCACTGCTGGTCAGTACCATATCTGAAGGAAAAAAAGCAATCCCAGCCAGTGTGTAAGGCTGGAAAAGGGTTGCAATAGCCCTTGCTACCCACCCTCTGAAGGAGAAGTATCCAACCCTCTGCTTGTGAAAGGTGGCAAGAAAAAAAAACCCTAGAAAGTTTCAGAGGACGAAGAATTCCTTAGTACCACACTGAAAGTCTCTATGGCCATTTCAAGAACAGCATAAACACTTTATCCTGTTTTTTCTTGCGTACCTGGAGAAGCAAGAAACATTACCTCGTGCAGTACCTGAGCACAGTCCCTGCTAAATTAAAAAAAAGGTCAACAGTCACAAGTCCAAGTGATGGGAGTATTACAGTTAGGTCGCCGCACTGCTGTTAGAGGTGGGCAACAGAGCAGAACATGGCAAGTACAAAAAACAATTTGAAAAGTCCCCCTCCTGCACTATTAGATCGCATCTCTTGTCCAAGAGTTCAAAATGGTGGACAGTCTTCTAAAAAAAGAGTGCTGACAGATGCTGCGCATGCCCAAGGAAAAGACAACCACTATTAATAATGAGAGTGCAAGAGCATGTCAAGGGAAGCCAGCAGGACGCTTACTGTCTTTAAGTGTCAGATCTACTCTTCAAACCAAGAGCTGAACTCTATTCACTTAACAGTAAATGAATGCAGCAAGCTCTTATTTACATCAGAGCACTCTGGAGATGAGGACAGAGAGACTTTCTTTTTCTGACATTAACTTTGTATGCCAAAGCACAGAGAGCAACCACCCACCAGCCTCTTCTTAGGATCTTTGCTCCACCTTGCTCTCCTTTCCCATTTTTAAGACATCTATGCTCCTCTTGCAGCTTTCTGGTATTTTACCTTAATCTTACGTCATAGCTCAGCTTAACAATCTTATTAAAGGAACCTTCAGGCCAACAGTTACTCAGTCCATCAAAAAGAGAGATTTTTATTTCCTTAACTTTTAGTTCCCTATGTTTCAACCTGTTTGCTGAGAAGCAGCCAACACTGGGAAGACACTCAAAGTTCTGGCAGAACCGTACTAACCTTTCCAAAAGCATATAACCACAGCTGGTGCAGACCGCAGCTTTGGGCAGCGCACATGCTACTACCCTTCCTGCAGAAATACACCACCACCATGTTCGGCAGAGTCCTCAGCAGGACGAACCACAGCTTACCAGACAACCTGAAGGCTGAGTTTGTTAGAGGAACAGCGCCTCGTTTCCATCAAGCAGATCTCGTGCTCACATGGAGAAGAACTGTTTGGAGAATCCCTTATCTTCTGAACTATTAATATTCTACTCAAATCCAGTTTTGGACTGAAGCATAAAAATGGGAAAAATCTGCTTCACTTCTAGCAAAGTTCATAGTGTGTGTATGTGAGTCTAACGAGCTGAGCTCGTGTCAAGTGCTTATTGACATGGGAAGGGCCTCCCTCTGTAATCTTCAGCTCGAGATTTGCAACCATCAAGTGTACAATTCACAAATCACTCTCCAGGCAAGCTCATATACATTCAAGGCCTTGTCATGCACTTCAGGAGGCTTCAGTTAAAATACTCCCAACTTCTCTCATGCCAGCTGCCCTGTGCTTCGGTAAGGAGGGGCTACAAGCCCCAAAAGGGCGCCTTCCAAGAAACCCACCACGGACGACACTGTAACTTTATACACTACAGGCTGTATTACAAATTACTATTATCAGTAATAGACAAATGTCTATTACATCTGTTGGCAACTTGGAGCTATTGAAGATACGCTAAAAAAAGACCGTGTCCTTGACCTCTGGGACATCACAGGAGAAAAAAAAGAAAAGAAAAAAAGATGACAATTACTTTAATTTATAGTCACTTGAGTTCCTCCATTTTCTTTTTCATTTTTTAGTATCTTCTGTTGTTGTTCTCTCATATGACTTTCATGTCCTTCTGAACTAATAATAAACCGTACTATGAATAGCTGAAGGAAAGGAGAACATGCATGAGACCAATGAACCAGTAACGGAGCGCATCAGTAATAACAGCATCAATGGATGGACAAGGTTAGGGAGGGCAGAGCGCAGCATGGAGGAATTAGTTCAGAGGAAAGCAGGTAAAGTGGCAGATTTCTTTTCGCACACTTTCTCAAGGCACTGTGAAAAATTCTCAGCACCAGGAAAACAACGTAGAGACAGCAGTAATTTCAGTCGGCACCTGCCGCGCCTGAAGCACCGGGGTTCTGTTCTGCGCCAGCTCTCGCGCTAGAGCGCTGCGAAGTTCAAAAGCAGCGGGAAGCAGGCGCCCGCTGCCAGCAGCTGTGGCCAGCCCGGGGCAACACAAGCAGCACGGGGCAGGAACCCAACAGGACCTGACCCTCCATCCCCGCTCCAAGTCTAATTCTTGGGCTGAAATGCGTGGGGATAGGGTGTGCTGCCCACAGCGCCAATACGAACACACGGAATGCTCGTTGTCAGGAAAAACGCATTTGGTTGTTCATTTTTAAGCGCTTTTGTCATTTGGTAAGAGAAATAATCTTCCCTCCTTAGCCATTCCTAGTTTAATAACTCTCATCTGGTCAAGCCTCAAATCTTGTATCTCACACTGGCATCAGACAAACGGTTTCAGCTCAGTTTCTTCAGCAGAGGAACATCACCTCTTCCACCGAATTCATCACAACTCAAGACCTGCTTACCTTTTCTTCCCAGGGCAACACAGCATGTAACAAACCTACTCAACACCTGCCTTTGAGAACACCAGCAGCAGGGCAGTCCCTCCCACAAAGCCACCCACCAAACTACTCACACCCCTTACACCAAACTGAGGAAAAATCATCAGGGAACACTGTAGTAAGAATGCTTTCCACTACAAGGAGGAACATTTAATGCACGTCAGCAATAATCCATACCTAATGTTTTATTAGCTCCCTACTAAAACTCTTAGCAAATGTACCAGAAAAGTAACATGTTTTCCCAGGATGAGAAAAACTTGTCTGGGGAAATGCAGGAGAGAGGTGTCCACTGCGTAGTCCCCATGCTGGGCCCCCACACAAAGGCAACTCACCGCACTGCGCCACGGCTGCGCTACGCAGGGGGTTGCAGAGACAGAACAGAGGCATTTGGCACAAGGCACCCAGTCTGCGCGCAATCCCTCCCTCACAGACAGACACGGTGGAAAACCCTTCAGCCTCACCTAGAGATGGAGCCATCGTCGCCATGGGATTGGTGGGATCGAGCTGGAATCCACCCATCATGAACTGTGCATCTGAGGAAGCGGTGTCCATCTTCAAATTGGGAAGGTTCATGTTCTGCGCCAGGTAGTACTGGTAGAGCTCAGCCTCGGCAGGGGACGGCAGGCTGCCGAGGCCCAGGTGCCGGTTGTGTTGGATTTGGGACATATTTTGCTGAAGCAGCATCATATTGTGCATGTGCTTCTCACTGGTCATGTGAATTCGAAGGTTTCTAGCTACGTTGGTCTCATAGTCACACACCTCGCACCGCCATGTAGGTTTGGTTTTTGGTTTGGTGGGGGAGGGGGCCCCACAGGTGCTACCAATGTTGGCTGCCGCG
>NW_009633674.1:0-6577 GCF_000690535.1 Cariama cristata
TCCAGCCCAAATGATTCTATGATTCTACGTAGGTCATCCCTTCAAACCAAGATTAGCTGCAGGTAAGAAGGCACCTCTCTACTCTTTTATATTCCCAGCAGGTACATCTCCTCCCAAGAAAGTAATTCCAGCAATAAGAAACTATCTAGCAGAACTTTGCAAAGACAAAACAGCCTCAGAGGGCCAGTACATCAACGATCTGGGTTTCTTTGGGAAGGGTGACTGTCATTCAAAGTTGACAAGAGATTAAATGGGTCACCTATGGTCAATCTGTTGCGCCTGAGCAGCATGGGGATTTGCTCCCTGAACTAACAGGAGGAGCAAACGGGCTGTACCAGGATGTGCTGCTTAGAGCTGGCTCCATTCCAGGTTGTTGCTCTGCCTTTGCATTGGAAGCTGACTGTTCAAGAGTGAAGACTGAGATACTTGATGCCTACAGTCTGCAAGTTCCTCAAAAGGAGGATTTGGTCATTTTGGTCACCGAATCATAATGAAATAATTTCCACTAACCACATCTTCTCCCAGGTCTTGATAGCAGAACAGGAGACCACTTAGTTATTGCTATTTACAGTGAATGCCAAGATTATCATCATCACACCCAGGAAAAGGGAAAACATTTTGAAGCTTACAACATTAAAAAAAACCCTATTACACTAAAGCCAAGGGGTCAACTTTAGGAAATAGCTCTCCAAGTGACTGTAATATGCTGGTCACAGTATAATGAACAAAGAAAGGCTCCAGCAGGAAGTACACTGAGTTTGGATTTTTGCCTTGAGGACACCATACTACCCTGTCCACACTAGGACACTGCAATGACATGGTTTGATCCAAGGAATTGGAGAACTGGGCTAGCAAATCCAAAGCAACTTAGCTGTGAAGGGTGGGTGGGGCCTCGGGTGTGGTTAGTGGAAACTATTTCATTGTGATTCCACTGGTTCCACACGCAACTGACCATATCTTGTTTGTAAGAAATTTGTCAGCTGCTGGAAATAAAAAACCAGATCAGTTATTTCAACAGAAACATAGAGTATGACAGGAAAATATTGGTTCTTCTACAGAGGAAGGTAAGCCAATAGCCACCGGAAGCATTCACTATAACAGTGAGCATTAAATCACACCTTAAGGCACTGAAAACACCTTCACATTGTTGAGGAATTCTCATATTTAGGTTCCTGTAAGGGTTTTCTCCTATGTTACTCTGCTTTGACAGAAGTAATGTGACATTACTGAGACCAGGTCCCATTCTCAGGTTGGGATTCCATCTTCCTAAAGGTTTGTGATGACAAGGGTTAAAGCGCTGTCTCAAGATAAGAGTTAGAATCTTGCTCCTCTCCATCTGCCCTAGAAGAATGCAAAAGGTGAGCTGAAATAGATTACATCTAAATTTTATTTGTAGATCACCTTTTAAAATAAAAAAAAATAAAATATATTGATTTCTGTATTATTTCATACTAACAAAATAAAATACTGACACTTAAATCACAACCACAGAATGTAAAAAAAAAAAACAAAAAAAACCCAAAAAACAAAACCCTAAGTGCAAGTTCAACATTGCCTAACAAGTGCAAAACTTACTTTGAGTAAAACAAATTGGAGGAAACCCTAGAGCAAACCAAAATAAAATACAGCTCTTCAAAGCAGCATTGATTGTGGATCAAAGGGAAAGGCCATCAAAACTTCCCAAGCCACAATGTTTCTGCATGTCTGAAAAAGAATTAACTCAGAACAAATATAAAAATAATAGTAGGTCTCTGTTAAGCCAACAACAAAGAAATCCTTAATACCATTAAACAAAGTTACGTCAAATCTCCCATTTTTAAAAATACATGAAGCTCCTTTCACACAATGCTTTAAAATGTTATTTATAGTAACAAAAGCGAAGACTTAACATAAAAGTCAAAGGGATTATCATCAATGGTCTAGCTACGCAGAAGTTACTCTTAATTTTTTGTTTCATTTGTGGTCTTCAAATATGAAGATGTAATACAAAAACACTTCCATACCGCTATACGATCTGTTTCAACTACACTATCTTAGCACACCAGATGAAGCAACAATCAGCTTTTGGACAGCCACACACATTAAACAGTAACATGCGAGCTAACAATTCCAACAGGCTTTTGTCGCTTTTCATGTTTTTTTCTAGCATCAGTTTCCTTAATTAATTTGTATAATTTTCTTAAAGTTTACAGAAGCAAGAGAACAACTCTTAATTAAGAGCTGGATGCTATCAGGAGACTAGTGCAAGAAACACAAGAATTAAAGTGTGAATATTACTCACCCAATACACACACATCACCTGAACCATGAGGACTCTCCGTAGCACCGTAAAGCACATAGTCTTCAGTAACACAAGAAAACCTTTCTTTCAGAATGAAATTTGGAGAAGAAAAAGCAAAAATACTGAAGAAGAGATCCAACACACAAATAACCCAACAAGCACTACTGTTCTCATTCTTGGGACTTTCTTCTGCTTTATTGTCAACTAGTGGTAGAGTCTTAACTGAACTGTGTTTCAAAACACCACTTACAGGAAAGAGAAGAGGGCAATAATAAGGACAAGTTATTCATAAAAAATCCTTTAAAAATGTTACCATAAACTATCATCCATCATAGGCAGGTGTTCTATGCTTCTTACATACACTGAACTCTGCATTCCTGAAGTGAGCAGCCTCCGCTCATTTTGTTCAGGCCTCTTTCACCTTTCTATATCACAAATAACAAAGGATAGTGTTTAGCATTCAAACGATAAAAGCTGGATCACTGCTACCTACTTAAAACTGTTATCAGTTCTTGTGTGGTAGAGTATCATTAGACATGTTTTGTTCTCAGTATTTTTCATTTCAGCATTTTTTATGCAGTATCTTATGGCATGAAATTATTAAGAGGTAGAATTCACTATTTCAGGACTTTCAGCAACTGCTTGAGAGTCTGTCTCAGTTTAAGAACAGCTGAAACTAAATGGATATAAGTTTGTTCAACTGAAAGAAATCATTACAAATTGCTTAAACTACTTAAGTGTTTAACCTTTCAATTCAATTTTTATGAGTTCCATGTATGACCAGAAAACAACAATACAGTTTCATCAAATGAGGATCAACTGAAAGACAGAGGAATGACAGGATGTTTCTCCTCCTCCTTTTAAAGATTTTCTTTTGTTCTCATTCTTTTAAGTGTTCTATCTTAAGTCTATCAGACACAAAAAGCAGAAAACTGGTATGGAGATAATGCCCAGGTCGCTCATAAGCATTGCAGTAGTCCGCTGCAAAGTACAAAGGGAGTTGACATATTGGGTCTACATCAAAGATACGCCCTTTGGCAGGTTATAAAGACAGGTTGCAATTTTGCTCATAAAAATGCATGTTCTACAAAATAGGCTCTGTAACACGAACTGTTAGTGGTATGCCACCATTCCACTGATCCTGCACATGCGTTCATTTCTCAGGAATGCTTGTAAGCTGGGCTATGCCTTGCCCTAAGATAAGCAGACTTACATGAGGAAAAAAGCGGTGTGTCACAGACAGAAAGATTCAACTCTCTGCAGTAGGCTTCTTCCACAAAATACAAGTTCCAATACAGGACACCAGTGGCTCCTGTTCTACTGCCTGTATCACATACGCGGTACTTGCAGCAAGAGCTAAATATAACAGGAGTCCTTTCCTGCTTATGTTTTAAAAATTAAGGGAACAGCTTGAAAAAACACTGCATTGCAGGAAATTAAGTTTTCGAAGACCCTTTAATCAAATACCCAAAACCAGTAAATGCTACGCTGACTGTCAATTTAGAACCTCACCACTTAAGACTCACACATTACAATGTATTTCAAGACTGTCACGTAATGTATTTTTCTAAAGTACTTCTGCTTCTTACATTGTCAACGTGGGAAATGGAGAGCTGTGTAATGATTTCAGGCTTGAGTCCAGTTTTGTACTCCTTTTTATCTGTAACTATTAAATGGTGCATTATGACTTTCAATATAGATTGAATATAGAGACATGATCATATCCATTTCTCTCATAATTACTGTGAGAGAAATAGTAATAGAGAGTGAATGAGGCAAAAGTATAGCCACAGAAGGAAGATGATTTTATGACTATGAAACAGAACTACTACAGAGACGCTGTTGGTACCATAACTGCCTCTCCCACAGATTTCCTGCACAGCTTTGAGTAAGGTACTTAATCTTTCCATGCCTCAAGACTGCATGGGTAAAGCAGAGGTCAAAATACTTAACTTCATAGGCATGTTATAAGCTTAGAAACATTTGTGTTTGGGAAGCTACTGGGTGTTGCTAATAATAGCTATGTATGTATGATTGAAACATAAAAGAAAAATATATTTTAGTACTGAGTTTGAAAAGTGTACAGAAAATTAAGTACGGCACCTCACACCAAACAAAGAAAATAAAATGAAAAACCAGCAGCTCTAATGAGTGAACTTAAAGTACTCGGGAAACCAGCATGCAAGTACATCATTTAAGGTCTAGATTGTAATATACAGATGTGCCCAACAGAGTGAAAAAGCAGTGCCAGCAATGTTAGCTCTGTCATTTCATACTTTTTTATCACTTCACTTTGAAAGCCCAATATTGTTGTAATGTAAGGGCTTTTGTAGAAAATTTAACATGTAAATATCCATACATTTTCTGTATGTATTAAATCAACCTCTTCTTCCTAAAAATAATTCAGCAGCACACAATTTCACAACATATTGATCTAGGTAACTCAGGAGTCATTTTTTGTGACTAGGTACCAAGCATTTCATTGTTTATTTGTTGTTGGAAAGAAACTGATTTAATCAAACCTTGCAGTAATACATTATTGATGTATCCCAAGAAAATGAAGTCATAATGAACCATCAGGGTCCTAACATAAAACACTGTAAGGAGTGGCAATTTTGGCTTCAGTCTTTCATTGTGATTTGCAAACATATGTCACTGTACAAGTAAAGCCCAGTGCAAGACTGTAGTTGGTCTGAGCAGCGCTATGTATCATTCACATAATAGACTTGGGACAAGCCCTCGATAACTTGACAACCCCAGGACCCTAAACAAAACCACACTGTGAACCTTGTGTATCTCCACCACTTATAAACAGCACTGTATCATTTTTACTCGATTTTAGCAAATCATGACCCTTTCTGGGGGGAGCGCGAGGTGATATGACATCATGAAAATAAGAGTCTTAGCCCTTCTCAGCCCTGGCTCAGCCTTTCTTTTCCAGAGGCTTTAAACTTTTCCATATATTGGACCACATGGGAATAGTAATTTCACTCAATACACGGTAAAATTCCTTTATGCACATTTGTCAAACAAAATACAGCTTATAGTGGCAACTGCAGCAGCAACTTGAGAGTAAAGTTAAAATAGCATTTGATGTATTTTACAGGCTTCTGAATGCATGTTGCGGGTTTAAAGCATGGAGAAACAAGTACTGTAGCAGCACCCACTGCCAAAATTGTTTTGGCAAAGGTGACTGTTTTACTGCAGTTAAACTTTTATTACAGTGGTGAGAAATAAGAGAGGACAGTAGCAACGTTGTATCAGAACACCTTCACTAAAGCTGCATTATTACAAAATGTTGTACTATGTACAACGAACCATATCAGAATTTAGCACTGACCAAGCATATGAGAATACCTCGGTACAGCTTACAGAGACATCTATAGGTAGTGTCTGTCTAATAGCTTGTAATTATTTGAGTAGGAGAAAGGGGCTGAACTTCCTATGTAGGAATTCATACAAGGTCAAAACATTTCTACAAGCAATGTGCTTCACAACTAAACAAGTAATACTAATAAGATATCAACACTCATTTACCAAAACCAGATGAACTATTAGCACAGTTAGGTCTGTATCACACAATTAAATCTGTATCAGAGATGGATAAAAGATAAAGTTGGTATAGATACAAAAAGCAATATGACCAGCAGCCGATCTTTCTAGCTTTGTCATCTTTCTACACACCCAACTGAAGCTGAACCAGACCCAACTTTGCAGAAGACACACATACAAACGTGTACAACCATACATGCTGTATGGTGCATAACTATTTGTTGTAAAATTCCTAGAATGGAGAGAACCCGTACATACTCTGAAACTGAAAAACAACATGAACAATGTGCTCTATTACACTTATCAAACAATAATACAGAATCATGAAAACAGATACAGTAGGGTAAGGGAGACAGTTTCTCAATGAAGTGGGAATGGACTAGGTCTCCAGAGCCACAGAGCCTTTCCAGAGGCAGGTTTGATTGCCCTGGATATTCCCTGCCTAGTGGGGGAAGTGGAGAGGGTGAAGGGAAATCCCAGGACGGAGTTCTCTCTAACATCCTCGCCCCTCACCCCAGTCCTTCTGTCTGCACTAAAGGGATGAAAAGGCAATTCCCGGATATTTCACTTTTCTCTAGAATTAAAAGGAGGTATTTTCTTGGGATATCTGACGCGTGAACTTGCAGAGATAGAAACAATCCCTGGGTATTTACACGCACGCACACACATGCAAAAGAAGAAAAGAATAGGCATTTCCTCACACATACACCGAGGAAGGCATGTAGCTATTTCTCCTCTCCAGGC
>NW_009633675.1:0-17274 GCF_000690535.1 Cariama cristata
CTCATATACATATATATATATATATAAAAAAACCTGAGAAACCCATGGAAAAGTAAAAAAAGACCAGACTGAAGGGCTGCCTGGCTCATGCCACGAGCACTGTTTAATGGTCATTTTTACAGTAAGGAAACCTGCTGTTACGTATCTCAATGTATCGAGGTCACTAGCCTGAAGCTGAAGGAAATAAGATAAAATTATCTAGGTGTGAATATTTAAATATGTGCATACACACACATGTATATAAAAGAATGCACTGGAAGAAGAACACCAGTGTTTCAATACATGTGTCCGTGTAATTCCACACACTAAACAAAGCATCACGAAAATTGCAAACAAATTGCAAATATGCTCCTGCAGAATGAAAGCGAGTGAAGGGAAGGGTTTCTTAGATTAATGCGTGAACAGCTGCATCCCCAGTTCAGTCTCCTGGCTGGTATGAATAATGGATGGGCTAAGAGGCAAAATGCACAATAATGTTCTTTTATTAATGAAATGAATATATATCTATATTTGGTGGCCAGCAGTAAATTAAGACAAGTAAAAAGAAAAACAGTCACTGCTCACGTTCATAAAATGCAGTTACTTCGATCCAATAATTACTGACCTGACAGAAAATATCACCCACAGCTAAAATAAGGTGCTTCCCACTGCAAATCCAACATGTACATCAAAGCAGTTGTAGTTTTTGAATGTCTGTTCATAAACACAGAGTCCAGTGTTTTTCAAGATAAAAAAAAATGAATTTGTATGGCTCAGGAGTCCTGCAACGTCAAAGGGAGAAATCAGGATGAAGACACTCCCTATGGCAAAATCCTGGAAAAATGCAAGCTGCACCTTAGTATATAGGTGGCAGAAACAATGATTTTAAAATAATGGCTTGTTACTTCAAATTAAATACGTTTCCAAAAATGCCTTGTTAACCATTTGGTACTGGATGTCAGGATTACTAAATGTTGATGCAAAATAGATTAGTGCTTAATGAAGTGCTTCAGACCCATCAGCACCAAACTATTAGAGGCAATCCACTTATCTGCTGCTGGATAAGAAGCTCTACATTTCCTCATATGGATTGTAGGAGGACAGCTGCATATCTTAAATAAGAACACTATCCTTACGTTTGAGTTGCCATTACTATCATAATGTGCTCAAAGTTCTCACTCTCTCACCTCGAGCCGGGAAAAAAATAAGTCAAAATGTGATAATGAAAATCTGGGATTTGCAGCCCTGTGAAGCATAAGTGCACTTCAGATCCCCTTATTATTTATTGAAAGAGTATCTTAAAGTAGAAATGCCCTGGAAATCCATAATGGACTGATTCGTGCACTGGCAAACCACCCAGCAGAATAGTAGATGAAATAATACATCTGTTAAAGCAGGGCAATATGTATAAGAGTCCTTTTTTACAAAACCAGTAATAATGATGAAAAAGCTGATTTTTGGAATATGCCCACATGCGCAAGAGGGTACAGTAGGTGAAAATTGCACTTATGAAACACATGCAGTCAATACTCAAGCGTCTGTCACCATCTCCTCTGCATTCCAAAGCACTAATCTTTCGTATTTTGAAATTCTGTAAAGCTAAAAAATAGCCGTGACCTCATTAAATGAAAAATAGCGTTTGTGCAGAACGCAGAGCGGCAGTACCGTCCGGCAGTGTATTAGACACTGTGGAAGTACAAAACATCGCCGTAACATTGGGCAGAAAGAGCCTGATCTTGCAAGTTCTGTAGGGTTATGAGTGCTCTGTCTGTGACCAGAAGTGACCCATTTTGTGGTTCTGACGTGTTAAATATTAAACATTAGAATATGACCTGTGTCTTTTTGCTTTCACTAGATAAATGCTCCCTTCTTTGGCTCTCTGTGACTTTGTACATTTTTATTCGATAAGCTCTGTGGGTGAGAAAGGCTCTGAATGTCTCTCAGCTCAGGAGAGTAACCACAATAATGCCCCTGAGTCCACAAGCGTGTCTTTACAAAGATCGATTAGATCAAATTCAAAGGAGACTTTGGATAAAAATGTAAAGAAAACCATAGTCTCAAAATATCTCAGGAAGTTTCTGAAGGGTTAGGAAGCCAGAAATATTTCATCCTACAAACTACAGCATAAGGTGTTGAATTAAGTGAGATCATCAGGGGTTTTTTTGCTTAACATTTTTTATTATTGAAGCAGGAAGTGCCTTTATGTATGTTTAAACAAATACATTTAAACAAAAGCCCCCAAAGCTTCCCCAACAATAGTAGAAAACTGGTATCTTGGGGTTTATTTTTTAAGGATGTCTTTAAAAAGATGTCCTGATATTTAATTATCTAATTAGTTTTGCAATTTTAGAATTTTGTCCTTTAATAAAAGCAATATCCTAGACTGAATTTCAAAACAAATCTTTTATTCAAGAGTATTCTCTTCTGTGTAACTTCTCTGATTTTAAATACCTTCAGTTTTTACATATACGTTTACCATTCTCATGTAGCAGGTTTTAAAAATAAATTTTGAATTTAATACAAGTATTTTTGGTTTTTTGACCAGAAATGCTTAACTTTCTCAGAGGAGAGTATTTATTGCCACAGGATGATGTGATGTGGTTTAAACTTTAAATAAATGCTTATTTCCTGTAAGCATAAAAAATCTTTTAAATGGAAATCTGTATTTTATAGAATGGTAATATAGGCCATTCTTTTCAATTTTCACACAGAATTACATACTGTATGCAGTATATTCACTGTGTGTAAAAGATCGAGGTATGCTTCTGTTTCACATTAAGAAATAATCAAAAACTGAGTTGGTTCAAGACTGAGAAACGTAGAAGGCATTGAAAATACTAATTAGAGCTCTTAACCAAAAGATTAGCGGTAAACAAAGAAATTCTCAGCAGATGAGAAGCGTTGGATGTTGTAGCAATTATTATTTAAAATATGGGGATGAACTTATTGAAGTTAACTATTTTACTGCTTTAAAATAGTGCTATGTAGGTTCTAGACACAAAAACAACAGTTCAGCAATTTAGCCTAACTAAATCCATTTGCTATAGCAGCTCTGTACTCTTGTCCATCTTTCTGTCTCTTTTACATCATTATTGAATGCTGATTGCATTATTTTAGAGCATGGATTGCTATAATGCTCTTCTGCACCAGTATGATGGATTTAGTTTTCATTTTGTTCTCAAAAATATGTTGGCTATAAATACATTTCTGCCCTCCTGTGAGGCTCACTCTATAACTGGTAAATTTTCTAGAGAAATCAGTCATGTGTATCTCAAGAGAAAACGATAAATCCTTTGAAGGAGAATAACCTTTTGACTGCATTCTTTTAAATGGAGATTTTCATACTAGGAACAAATTTTACAAGCCTTAGCAGTTAAACTTACTCAGTTCTCAAAATTATCTTTGCCTCCAGTGCCATGATCAGATATTTGTTTGCATTTTGTATGTCATCTTGCTAGCCACCTGCCTTTTCCCTTTTTACTTTTTCCAAAAAAATCACAGGCCATGTTTTAAGAAGGCAGCTCTGCTTCAGAAGACCGTTATCTCTGTGTCAAAGTGCTCTTGCTGAATCAAGGCCATCCTGTTGAACTTGTAATTTTACAGCGATTTCAGGGACTGCAGTCTAAATAACCCATAATCAAGAAAACAACAAAACCCAGTCCCGTGCTTGAAATTGTTAGTCAGACTTGGGCTGCCCTTACCTGGGTTGCAGTTTCAACTTGTAAATGTGCCAAAAAAGCAGAAGAAAGGATGTAGCTAGAAGTTACAGCCATCTTATTAAGACTTGCATTTTCAATAGTGACAGAAACTGATCAAAAAATAAAGCCCATCAAGTAATTGCTCATCTTCCCCATTCCTAGATATACTCTAAATAGACCTAGATAAAATTAGTGGAGGATTTAATTTGATAGACCTTGGTTAGCAGGAGGAGGAGACAGGATGGTCAGGCTAAACGGGTCTTTCCGTCAGAGCTCTTCAGCGTTCTCCCTAAGAACATCCATTGAGCGGCATGAGGAGGTGTCAAAGAGCTGGGTTAACTCCCTTCGGTGTTTGTTTTTCTCTCTTGTCTGACAACTTCATCACAATCCATCTTTGTTAGCCGATTGCACTGACTTGAACATGGGTGAGTGTGTATCAGCCTTCATTAGGTCAATTCAAAGACAAGCGTCCGTCTTTTCCTTGCCTGTAGAAAGAGATTTATACTTTGAGAAGAGGGGGGGGGGGGGGGGGGGGGGGGAAAGCCTAACTAAACTGTCTCTGCATTACATGGCTTGAAATTTGAATCTATTAAAGGATCAAATTAATAGCATCCAGAAGTAGAACATATGGCATCCATATATATGGTACTGTATCTGCTTGATGATGTCATGCTACCTCTTAAGGTTTGGGAAATGCACTTTTAAAAACATCTAGCTATGTTGTGGGCGCAAGCTTTCAGACCTGACTGAGACAGAACAGGTTTAATTTGGACTGAACATTTATTATCCCTGGTATTTGCAGGCTACATAAAAACTCATGGTTTTCATTAGCTTTGCATTTCACACACAGCCTAATTTCATTTATTCTTATTTTATGCCCCTGCCAGACCACCGCTCTTGATAAGGAGAGGCAGGTTTTCCGACGAAGACGCAACCAGGATGTGAGGGGACGTTATAAGGCGCAGCAAGCTCCACCTGAACTCAACTCCGAATCGGAAGACTATTCACCAAGTTCATCCGAGACTGTTCGCTCACCTAACTCACCCTTTTAATAAAACACTTTTACTCAAAAGTCTTGGCTTTAACCCTTTGAGACCCTGAAAATCCTTCAGACATGTGAAGTGATTACAGCTGATCTATCCAGCCGTAAACGCTGGGATGGTAGAACACAAAAGGGTGCTCGCAGAATCTTTGTAAGAATAATTTCCTAATTGATTGAAATACTTGTTCTCTGTTTAGATTGCAACTTGCTGCTAATATGATCCTCAAAGGGTTAAGGCTATTTTGCTTTTTTATTTAAAGATAGAAGCAGTGAATGTTTTCATCAGTGAAGCTAGGAACTGCAGTATGTAATTTTAGCACATGTTAACCCTCTGAGTAAATGATCAACTTAAATCTTGACAACCCACATTAGGGCTTTATTCTGGCTTTTTTGCTTTTATACGCACATATCTTTTATAGTGCCCTAAAGTTCCTTGCCTGTTTCTGGCCAAAACAATATCAAACGCACTATTGCTTAGGGGTTACAAATAGAGGCTTTAAAAAGGAAAATAAAATTAGACAAACAGTATCATCTAGAGCAGCTCGTTCTAAACCTGCATCATACTTCCACAGGGGGTAACTGTTGTTGGAAGATATTATGCAGGCTAAATGGGAAATTCAGTTTAGGGCGGCCTCATGGTTTACAGAAGATGACATGATGGTGGCCACAAAAGGTTGCTTCTGTATCGTTTGCTGCTAATGACAATGCAGAGTCTCGGGAAATGGCTTGAGGACACGTTCCGTCATGTAATGGTATGTAATGATCTAGTTGAGAAGTTCCTGATTCCTTTGCCTCACATTCAGAAATGTACAGGCATCCTCTCAGCATGACCTGGTTATGCTGGAAGAGTCACTTTCAAAGATTAACATTGATGAAAATTACCCTTAAAATAGCTAGAGTACTTCTACATCAGGGAAAATACAAGTCATTTAATATATACGTAGAACCTAAATTGAATTAGCGAAAGTTTTGTCTTAGAATGGAGAAACTAAAAATGATTCACCAGTTCTATTTGCAATATTTAATAAAATGAGTGTTTATACAGAGTATACATATTTCTGGTTTGTTAAAACCTCAACACAGCATTGTAGGATTTTATTTAACCATGATTCCACTCAAATACTACATTTTGTAGACTTCTGTGATAATCCGAAAGAAAAATGATTATAAAATCACTCAGAATTTCACTTGGATGAAAAACACAATTTCCAAAATCCTATTCTAAAATAAAAACAAACATTGTGAAATTTATAGTTTCTCTTATTACTTATATAAAATGGAAGTTTTCTCCTCTAAAGTTAAAATTTTCTCACAATGCTTTTAAAAAGTCACATAAATGTGTTTTCCTCTCTCTCTCTCTCTGCCCTTTTTCTCTCTTTCTTTCTCCCTTTTTCTTTCATACTGTACAGCTAGAAATTTCAATATGCTGCCCCAAAAGATATGCAGACTTTTCTTACCTTGCTAGGATGTATAAATAAATTTTGGAGGAACAGGGCAAGTTGCCCACAGTGCCATTTCCATTCTGAGTTGTGTTTGCTCATGGAAGTGACATGGAACTGCCCTTACGAGCAGTTGTGGCAGGCGATGTGTACCTGCGGCTTGTTGGAGCTAGAGTAATGCTCTTTTGCATTTCTAGTTGGAAATAGCAGTTGAACCGTATTTCAAGAAACATTGAAATTCTTTTGTGTTTCCATCCTTTAAAGTACATCTTCAGTTGCCTCAGTCATGAAAATTTATAAATTAAAAACTCTGAAGATTTTAAATGCAGGAATTTAATCTTGTGAATGTTCGCACAAGTGGTACAAGTGTTTCATATGGAATGCTTTTAAATTCACCTGTTGTTAATAATCTAGAAGCGGGACATTTAGTCAAAACTAGATCTCCAGACTTCCTTGGTAATAGGGAGATGAGCATTTCCAGGTTTGATTCATCTCACCTGTCATGGGCAGGCATTTTTGGCTGGACTCATGATTTCATTCACCTGTTGCTCTCACTGCATTGACTGTAGAAGGAACTGCTAGTGGAAGCTTACATCAGACACTGAACTTCAGATTATGAGTTTAGTAGGATGAATCTCACCCTAAGTCATCAGGAGACTCTGATCTCTGAACGTATGTCCATGGGCAGAAGGCCTGTGCACGACCTAAGTTACTCTGTCTGGAACCTAAGTAACAGCATCTTAGCCCAAGTGAAGCAAATGGATGTCTTGCTGGAGAACTCCACAGGGGCAAGAGGTGAAGGGGGTAAAGCAACTGTCATACAAAAGTTCTCAGATTTTAGGTTTTGGGAAAGGGCTGTGTCTGTGGCAGATCCTTGACCGTGCCCATCCAACCCTACAGTCATTGTGGAGCGAAGACCCTTGGTAGATAGCGCAGAGCCACTGCTATTGTGTTGTTAATGGTTGTACTTTGATAACATTTGGATAGGACAAGGATTATTTTTCTATAGGGTCAAATCCTCAGCCAAGGTAAAGCCTCCCTTGCCACTTACCTGCATCAATTTACAGTAGGTCAGGATCTGGCACAGGTTTTTCCAGCATTGCCCTTCTCACATTATATCACAGCCTTCCCTTTAGAAGAGATACAACTCAGCCATGTAAATGCAAGACATACATTTGATGATAATAAAAAAGTGTCCATTAATACCACATGCTCCTTGACTATTGGGCAAATTTGGCAGTCGTAAAGCAAAGGCCGGTGTTCATTCTTCTTAGTTAGAGAGAAAAGTCAGGAGAAAAAAAATACAAAAATATGCTTCGCCTTATGCATGAGAAATATTATTCAAAAACGCATCTGGGATTTCCCTATCACCTTTCCTTTGCTTTGCTTTGCTTTGCTTTGCTTTGGAATAGAGAGTTATCATTAAAATAAGATGTTTGGCTCCTTCATTTTACACCATCTTGTACTAGTTAAAATGGATGTAAAAATAATCCTAGATCCTGAAAACCCTACTCATCCCCAACATCTATGTTTCTGATCTTCTGTTCATGTTTTATGAACATAACTATAAAAATATTTTTTTAAGTTATTTTTAGGTCCGTGAGAGATTGGGTTTCAAATTGCTGATAGCCTGGTTTTAGGCTTCAAGGAAAGATATCTGAATATTTAAACTGTTTTAAAAGAGTTTGCAATGATGGTTTTAAATATATCCATATATATTCATAAATATAACCCCATATATATGTATATATGGTTTCATGGAAATAATAATAATGGTATGGGCTTGTTTGGCAGCAACTGCCCTTTTTCTTGTCTAATCTCTGAATTCCTGAGGGTAAGTGAAGACAGAAAAATGGCCCTAAAAATACTTGAAACACCAGTGAAAAAAAGAAATCAAAGATAACAGACTATTTCTAATGTGATAATCTGGGAGAGCACGTAGCACACTGTGGTCATTTTACTGTAATACATACCAGTCCTCCTGATGTCTTTTTTCATTTCCCTTTTGAATCGTTGCATCGTATTGCTGCTAAATGTGACGACGTTAGGGTTTTTTTAAATGCTTATTACATATACAAGGCCAACTTCCTCCCACCAAGCTTACGTAGTTAGCTGAGAGGGTTGGCAGTTGTGGTAGGCACCGTCTATCTCCAAGGAGATGGAGAGGAGCGCTTCCAAAGGGTGATTCAGGTCATCTAATACTTGGTCTCCGGAGATGCCTGACAGTCTGATCTTAGTATTAACAGGAGAGTAGAAAAGGGTCACTTCCAGCTTAATTAATTCCTCTCAATTAAATGTAAGTGGGTATAACGTGGACTCCACCCTAAGTGCAATATTCTCGTGAGCTTACATGCAGTAAGCAAACTTTGATGTGAAAATGTAGTACTGATAGGTGATAGCACAGGATTAGTTAAATGGTACTGAGCTGGGCGTGGTCTCATCTAGACGTATCCATCTAAGAGTTAAGCATCTAATCTAGGGCAATCATCTCAACTCCCCTTATAGTTGCTAGAGACTGGCTTCTCTAGTGGATAAGTAAAATTCTAGGATGGATGAATCGCTCACTGGATGAGGTGCCTAGCCCAAATATATTTAGAATGTGATTTATTAAGTCATGACATGTAAATTAATATTTCTGTAAATTACAATTTTCATAGCATTAATATACAAAAAATCCAGAATACTATGGTTCTACTCAGAGGGTTAACAGAAAAGCACTAGGCATGCTGATTACATTGGTGTATCCAGACTGCTTTGCTTTTTTAGCCAGTGTTTGCTGATTTTTTCAGAAAATTCTTGAAAAATTCCAAGTTTGAAATAATTTAAGTGTTGTTGTTTAAGGAATTTCTATAACCAAATTAATCTTATTTTTAGCTTAACTTATCACAGGAATAATATGTATCATTGATGCAGTGTAAGTCCGTAGTTATCAATTTTATTAATTCCACAAGTGATTCCAGAAATCTCTCTTTTTTTAAAGTACTTACTATAGAGCTTACAATGGTGGCATAGGTGACTGAGACTGTCTTTCTTATTGGTAAACAAACAATATTGTAATTTCAAGAAAGTCCTAAGAATCAGCTTTTCAGTTTGGTAGTGTACTAGTTAGGGGAAAGCTATCTCATGACATGCATTGTGTAAATCATCTTTGTAGATGAAGATTGTTCATATTAATGAACACATTCTTTTTCCTTGACATTGTAGCAGAAACTGTTTACCTGTTAATGAACAACCAATACATTAATTCGCTTCAGACTGTTAGAGGGGAAAGTGAGATTCCAGTCATTGAGAATGTTATTGCTTTACAGTAGCCCTCATCTAATTTAAATGTGGTGCATACTACAATAAGCAAAGCCAAACCTGTGAATAAACTCCTGAAAAAGCCTGGTGGGTCTTTATTCAGTTGGGTGCTTGCATACAGTAGCGTGTGACAGCAGGAGGGCTTTCAAGAATTGTCGAAATGAAAGCGATATATCCACAAATAAGAGCTAAATTGCAATCCTTTCCCTATGGGGCATATACGTTTAAAAAGACTAAAAAAAAAAATAAAAGAAAAGAAAAATTGGCTCAGAGGTTTGCAGTGCTACTATATTACCACAGGGCAAGTACATTAAATCATTGTTATTTGCTAGCCTGGAGTATATGTTAGAAAATGGCATCTTTTTTATTTAGTTTCGGTTGTGGGCAGGGAGAGCTTTCCTCGCGTTATTGCAGTGCTGCTAGTGCTGCCACCGTTAAGGCTGTGTTAGTATTTCCATTATAAACTCTTAGTCTCGAAGGTTTTTAATTTGATCGTAAAAAATTTGCTTCAGGCAGAAACTTGGCATACAATTTTTCAGCTCGGAGTGATTCTTTTCCTAAAATATGAGGGAAATCAGCTTGACCCCTTCGACATTTATTTTCTAAGTGTACACAAACATTCACGCACGCAGACACAAAGGTGGTTTTTATGCGGCTCGTTTCAGATGTGTTATGTTTTCAAGCATATCTCACAGGTCTTAACTACAAAGGTGACAGCTCAGAACTTTTGGGCATTTTGAGAACCAGGGAGAAAACTCAGTGATCAAGAGCAAAAATGTTCCACATGTGGGAGAGTTTTATTTCGACGTGACAAGCATTTAAAGTTTGCGCAGTAACGGGTATGTATATACGCCCTGCTGAGTGCTCGTGTAATTCCTAAACCCATTAGTTTAAGTCATTCCACGTAGCAAATGCTAAATGTGAATATGCTGAATTTCCCTGTAAGACTGGGAGAAGGAGCAATTTCGTCTTGTGTTTTAGAGTAGCACCATGGACAATGCTGACATTACACCAGCCAAAAGGGTCCACGAAGAGAAAAATCAAAAAGGAACATCTTTTCTCTTAAGGGGAAAAAAATTGTCCGAATAAGATGGGGTTGAAAGCTCACACTGAATGAGAGAGGTATTAAAATCAGTTTAAAAAGCATAAGTATGGAATCATTTGAAAACTATAAAAGTGCAAGAGAGCCACGCAGTGTAATGAATCCATGTGTGGAGCCAATCAGCTGCTAATCTGGAGCAAATTTACAGCTACAAACAGGCATAATTAATATACAAATCAAACACACCCAGCGGCAGATGGAATGGAAATCCTAGTTCTTTTAGCAAACGTAATGCAGACCTCTTCCTCATATATTCACTAAATGAGACCGTGTGTGGATGTTTGAAGTAGTGTTACATACAGGCTAGTGGGGAAATTAGGTGTTTAAAAAATGATTGTAAATTAATTTTTTTAATAGCAATTCTGCAGCATGCTTCTACCTTAATGGGTCCTTTTGGGAAACAACAGCTTTCAAAAAGTGATGTCTATGCATTTTATACTTGTCTGCATACATACTGGGATAGCCCGTGCCAAATAGCTTCAGTAAGAATTGAGTTGCTATATTGAGGCTTCATCTTACCTGCAGTTTTCTGCAGCAGGGGCCAGAGGAAAGAACAAAGCGTCCGTGAAATAAAAGAGTTCATGGAATGACCCACCTGTAATGGAGACATCTTCCTAATCCTTCTTAGTGATTGCCTCTAGTGATGAACCACAGCTGTCAGTCATTTCCAAAAGTGTTCACCCTACCTAGGTGGGTGGGGAGGGGACACTGGACAGAGTTGTGCTCTTTTCTTGGCATCTGCCTGCACTGCTGCACATTTTGTCAAGGCATCAGTAAATATCAGGTTAGGAAAATAACTGTTTATGCTAAATGGCAGAGTGAGAAAAAAGCATATAGGTAGAGATTAGCCATGACAAATGTAGACTGGCATTTGGAAGATGGTTTCCAACCAACTACTCAAACAGATTTTTGAGAGCTTTTTCCAATAGTACCATTGGAGCCAAGAAACTCCAACTGATTTTTAGGTGGAACTTGATCTGTTGATGAGAAACTTTCTTCCTGAGGTGTTTCTGATATGTCCTCGTGTGCGTTTCCTGTTGTAGGAAGACGTTGGACTCAGAAACCCAGAAGACACCTTGTATTTCTATGTTCCTAACAGATTTTAAAGCTAGTGATGATTTATTCATACACGTTTAATTTTAAGTGCCTGGAAGAAAAAGCAGTGATGAAAAAGAAGCCTAGCTTTCTTGTCTAGAGTTACTCTCAAGAAGAGCTGACATTACTACTATGACTGTTACTGCTCCTACCACTGCTACTACTACTACTACTACTACCACTACCACCACCATTGCCATTCTGAGGCAATTAATTTTTTTACCTATGCAACTCCATTAGGTGCTTGGAAGGCTTCAACATCTGCTAATAAGACCAGAAGGGTCTTATAGGAATAACAACACTTATAAATTTATTTTCTTTTTGAACAGAATGCCCAGAGCTATTGAAGCTGAGGTCCACAATATGGTGAGCGTTTGAGAAATAGTAAGAGAGAAATGGGTAAATCGAGAGAGAGGATTGTTTCTAAGGTATAAATGCAATGGATCGTATGTCCAAGGGAATTCCTGATGCTGTGTCTTGCAAAGGAAAGCAATAGATTTTTTTCTCTTCAGCAAAGCCAAGCACATAGGAAAAGGCAAATGAGCCTTTAAGATATGAACTTACGACAATTTGGCGTTCATCATGAATCTTAACTAGATGCAGTCTTTCTGAAATTACTTTAGTGTAACAGGGAGTTAAAATTTAAGGTGGGTAACATCAGATCTTGACAACTTTTGCCGTTGATAGTTAAGGAGTGGGAGGAATCAAATTGACTGACTGATGCTAAAACCAGAAGCAGTTCAAGAGAGGCATTTCCAGAGAGACTTGATGTGAAAAAAGGGAGGAGGAGGACTCTGGAGTAATTCCCAGAGGTCAATTTATCATTTATGCTGAGCTTCGATGTTTTATCTAAGGGAAAAAAAAATTACTCAAACTGGTCCAAGGTTAAAGACATAGCTGCTATAACTTATTTTTATTTTATTAAGGAATTAATAACAACCTTTTGTATTCTGCCCGAAAGGAAATTGTTAAAAGATTAGTTGAGTGTGAGATTAAATAGCACTTTTCTCGTGCATGCTAAAAAGCTGTATAAGGAAGTGATGGCCTTTAAACAAGTTTCTAAATTATTTCAATTTAGAAAAATTTTCATTTCTTTTGAAAAGTAAGAAACTTAAGAATTGCTATGTGGTTTGAATGGAATAGATGAATCTTTAATTTTCAAGGTACTAATTAAATAATTTCTACATGATATATAATAATTTCTACATGATCCTGCGAAAATAAGGAGAGAAGCCAAACGGCATTTTTCAAATCCTGCCATTTATGCTAATAAAGGTAAATGAACAGGAATGAGATCTAATATTATCACTCTAACTTATAAGCTATGTTTTTAAGTTGTTGCTTAATTTTATGTAAAATATTTACTCTCAAATGATAATAAAAGAGTAGAAAAGGACAAATCACTTAATACTTCAGCTCTAGTCTCAACTTCTAACGAGCTCATGTTTCTCGAGCAGAGAAGCATTACAATATATTTCAATTCAGTCATCACAAGCAAGCCACTAAGGAGTTACATCCAGCTGCATTCCTGAGAAGCTGTGCACAGGCTTTAAAAATTAGTCATACGGCCACATCCTAGTTTTCCCACATAAACCTCTGCACCAAAGTGAGTCTTGATGAATGTGATTATAAAAAAAAAAAAAAAAAAAAAAAGAAGCAACTATTCAAAAAATTTGCACTTCAAGTGTTTATTTCCCAGCACAGGAGGGGAGTTTGGATAAGTGTATGGAAATCAAATATAGTTGTGGACTGACAGCCTTTGTAGCTGGTGCCCTTCAACACTATACATACCAACTCTCATGAGAAATATGAATATTATTTTACAGTGGAAGCCTGCAAAATCCCACTAATGACTGGAAGTTTCATTGTAAATGGCTGGATTTTGGGAATTAGCAGGTGAATGAAGAAATACAATAAAAGACCAGAGGATAATGCATTGCATAGTGTACTTTTTCATTTGTACTGACAATTGATTTAGTTTTAATTTCATACTTCATATGTTATCAGCAAGTGTGCTGGAGTGTAAAAGCTACAAATAAGGAGTCTGAGTAATATGAGATCCCACCAGGGGTCTCTGATTATTTTTGCTGAAAGGCAGAAAAAGTGCTATTTTATCTGTGTTGATAAAAGTGCGTATTCTATCCTACTCTCATTTACAAGTTAATAGTTGCTATTTAACAGCTGGTTCATGGAATGATTCTTGATGCAGGAGATATAGCTGCAAAACTAAAGAGTCTGCCAGAAGATGTCTGTCTGTCTAGAAGATTAATTTTTATGTTCACAGAGATTATAAACTGACAACAGGGTTATAGGCATGTGGTACTTTCTCTTTTGGGCTTTGTCTTCCCAAAGAGCATGTCCTCCATCTTACTGGCAGCACAAGTTTTTGGCGTGCTGAAATGAAGGCTGGTGATTTGTGAACACCATGAACGTTCATGAACCTTCACTGGCCTCCAACAAAACAACCCCCTTCTCTGCCCCCTTTCAGACGCCTCCAGCCCCTCCAGGACACTTCTTTCTTTCTCCTTCTTTCACTCCCCTTCTCTCGGGCGGTGCAAATGTTGTACATCTGTGTGGTAAAACAGATCAGGGAAACTGCTCCAGGGCAATAGAAGAGTTTTACCCTGAATTAAATGACCTGGTTCTGTTCATTGCTCTGATACACCAGCACGCAAGGAAAAAGGGTATGAAGAAGTGCAGTGGGAAGGTGTGACTACTTTCAACAGCTGTCGTGGCTTAGGTTGTAAATGAAAGTAAGGGGTAAGGTCTAAAAAGTGTGTTTTGTGTCTGTTGACCCAAGTTCTACACTGTTGTTCTTTATATCTGGATCTTTCAAAGCATTTTTGTTTTGAATAAATTAAGAGTGGGGTGATGTGAAAAGATAATACAACAACAAAAGAAGAAAGACTTGGAAGAAGTTGGGACATGATCATTTACGTTTAAACATCACATACGCTTAGTAAAACTGGGAATACATGGAGAGGAGGCATCATGTGTTGCCTGCAGATTGCCTCCATGCTTTAGGTTTTCCCAATGCTTTCTAAAGGACAGAGGTGGAAGACACACACAGACTCTATATCTCGCAGTCACTTACCCCAAGGTGATAAGTGACATACAGCTTTATTATTTGTTGCCACTTAACCTTCAAGATGAGAAAAGGCAGTTGCTGGAAAGCTTAAGCCTAGACATTGCCCGGGTTGTAGCTTTTTCTCTACCCCAGAGCTGCGCTGGCTCGGCAGTGTTTTCCGCTCGTCGTGGTGTGGGTAGAAAACTAAACCCTGGTCCACGGCGTACCAGCAAGCAGGCTTTGCACTGCTGGCATCTGCCAGAAAAAGCCAACAGCCATGAGGCTCTTTTGCACTGTACGGTCATCAGCAGCTTCTGACAAGCTGAAAATTGATGATAGCTTAAATACCATTTAGTCTGGCTAAATGAAGGCCAGTGATTTCCTCTTTTTGAAAGATACTTGAACCACTGATAATCATGGAGGACACCCTTCTGCAAAGGGACTGAAAAAATGCAGCTATTGGGGTGCTGGTTTGTTGCCTCTGTACTGGCTGTGAGCACGTACGAGGCATCAGGCAGCAAACGGGGACCCTGTGGGTGACTTGGAAATCTGTAGTAAATGGCCATTACCAAGTCTTCCCTGGAAAGCAGATGGATTTGGGGTTGGGGTTTTGCTTTCGTTCTTCTAAACAGGAGACGTGTTCAAAACTCAAACTTGCCTCCTGTTATTTGTTTCTGTTATGTTCAGGGAAATGGGACTTTGGAAACGTTAAAAAAAAATTAACCTCATTACATCAAAGAACGATCCAAATCGTATCGTGATTCTCCTGTTTGGGCAACAGGCAGATAAGGAAGATAGGATCTAGATTATGTCCAGCTGCTCCTTCTGAAGTACAGACATACTGCACTCCTGGCAGAGAAATCACCTGAATGGAAACCTTGGTAACTCACCATTTATTTCCCTTCATGAAACATGGAGCTTCGTATTGTTATTTTACGTGCAATTGCTGCAAATCTATGGTACCAAAACATTCCAGGATATTCCCCAAATTGGTATCTTTTTATAGCAGCTCTAGGTAGGAGAAACAAAATACACAGGTAGCAAATGTAATGAATGACATAACAATTAGAAAGTTAAACTTTTAGTGCTGAGAGAGTTGCCTGTTAACAGAGGTTGCTGAATTTTTGGTCAGAAACTTGAATTTGCATCTATTTGAGCAGATACAGAACTCTGAAACAGTGCAAGTTTAATTGTGCAATGTAGTAAAAAAAAAAAAAAAGACATCTTTGGTCCAAGGCTTCTCAAATCACCTGCATAGAGAGAAATCAATTTATTCTTTTCTGTTAGACTCCTGAAAAGATAAGTCCACTGACCCTGAAAATAGATCTCTTTTTATTCTTGGCCACATCCATAATCCTCCTTTCTTAATAGCTGAAAAGAAAATCACAATTAATATGCCACTAGAGAGTTTTCATTATTTCTTCAGAATTACCTCTTAATTTACTAGATTAGCCTGATTAAGTAATGAATTTGTCAGTTCCAGTTTTTTCTTAAGAATATGAAATATCTCATTTTTGACCAGGCGATGCTGAATTAAACAGCAACCGAGGAAGACGTTTTGGCCTAGATTTCTTTTGTTAAAAATTCTTTAAAACCATTTCCTTAATGCACACCTCATTACTGAAGGCTGCAGAGCCCCACAGGCCCTCTCTACCTGCAGACTTTGCAGCCGCAGAGCTGGAAGCGAAGCCCAGCAGCCCGGCAAGCTGTTCCCCCTGTGCTGAGACCCACGACACGAAGGGAGGAAGGGTATTGCAGAGCACAATCCTGATGCTGTGGCACAGCAGTTTGGTCATTTACTGAAATGCTGGGTTGTGGTCCCGCTAAAGATGTGCAATCACTCCTTTGCAGAAGCGGTCCCTTCCTTTGGCTGGAGGAGGAGAAAATCCTGATTGTGGTTTTTTTTTTTTCCCCAATATAGGTCCAGTTCTCTGTACATCAGTGAAGAACGTCATCCTTCCTTCACCAGTGTGTAGCAGAAAAGTTTTGCATTGTTTCTGCATTAATTTTTTGAGAACTGTGGACTTTTCCCTTTGGTGTTTTTGTTGTTGCTAAGAAAATGCCTGGGGGTAATTAATTATAATATTTTCTTCTAATTGTGCATCTGTAACAGATCACAAAGTGTTATCAGCTTCTCTTTAGATGCCAGGAGAAACTGGCCCTCATTCCCTGCAGTCTGTCCCATTTCACCCAAATGGATCAGTTATGTAGCTCGCTCACTGACTGCATGTATCAATGTGCTCAGTAGCCTAATTTGTGTAAAATATGCAGTGGTTGCTATTAAAATGTCAACCTTTAGCCCTTATAGCAGCTATATTTGGAAAGGAGACTTGTAGGTTCCTGCTGGTGACTCGAGGTTGATGGTACCATAATTGCCATAGGTGGAAATTTTCTGAGGCCATTGTAAAGGTTTAATGACCGGCTGTGTGCCTGTATGGGAACGCAGACTGGCAGAAACTGGCTTCTTCTGCCCTGAGGCTGCTGGTAAAACCCTGAGAGAGGCTGAGAACTCCGTCAGTCTTAGGAGCTGGAGTGGGATGGAGAGTGGTATA
>NW_009633676.1:0-22349 GCF_000690535.1 Cariama cristata
TCAAACTCCCTGGTTGCGCCCGTATCCCCCGTGCCTCTCCCGCAGACCCCCGGCAGTGTCCCGCTGTGCCTCTTCCCTCCGCACCTTCCTCCTCTGGCCGCACTTGCATCCCTGTCCCTGACCCCATCTACGCCCTCCTGTAGCTCACCCCCAAACCCTCAGGCTGTGCCCCACGGTGCCTATTCCCCCAGCCCCCCTGGCTGTACCTCACATCCTGCCGTGCTTGGCCCCCAAGCTTTCTGGCTGTACACCACACCCCACGGTACCTGTTCCCCGAAACCCGCTGGCCGTGCCCTGCACCCCGTGGTGCCTGTCCCTCCAAGCCCTCTGGCTGTGCCTGCCGTGTGCTGAGCTCATCTTCCTGCCTTGAAGAACAAGTTGCACCAAGGATGAGGGGTGGGTATGGCTTCCACCTTGCACAAGAGGCTGCATCAGGGATTTTATTCTTGAAAAGTGCCTTTTCTGCCCCACGCCCCCAGAGAGAAGAGTGGTCCCAGGCGTCAAGAAATGGAGGCTTCTTTGCAGGAGCAAAGGTTGGAGGCAGCCAGGGGAGAGGTGTGGCCCATGCATTTAAGATGACGATATTAAAATGTAGGTCTGGAGGGATGATGTCTAGTCAGGGGTTGTCTGGCAAGTTGAAAGTGTGGCTGTCTGGCTTGCTGCCTTCCTGCTCATCGGAGACAGGTCTCCTCTGCCGCTGTGTGCGGCGGGTCTGTCCTTACGGGCTGGCAGCAGCACCGAGGCCATGAGCTGAGGAAGCAGGTGGGTGCTGGCTCATGTGGTTGACAAGGCCAAGTTGGGCCAGTCTCTTGTACTTGCCCTTTGCAACCATGGATGTCGTGTATGCTGTTGAGTGTTGTTAAGTGCATTGATACTTAATTTGTAAATACGTTGTAAGTACGTTGATTCTTTGGTTGAGTTTTGGACGTTGCTGCCACTAAGATAGAATTGTGTGATGCTTGAAAAGGTGTAGTGAGGCCACAGACCAACACTTACTGATTTCTTTGCTTGCTTGTGTGAGAAATCAAGATAAGTTAACTAAACCTGTTTGAACAAACCAGAAACCTTACAACTATGTATGGGTACCCCCTTCCTTACTCCATTGTAACTCAGTCCTTCCCAGAGCTGTGTGTAGGTCTGTACTGAACATTGCCATGTGGGAGAAGTTCGAACGAGTTTTTCTGGTTGTTGGGAGCAGCCTGGGAACAGCGTGCTGCCCGACTCATTCTGCTGCTCGGCATCTGGGGTGCTGCCCGGGAAGCATTCAGGCTACCTTGGAGCTGCCTCAGGTAGAGGTGGTGTCATTCTTTTATCGACACTGCATTAGGCAGTCTGGACATACACTGAAAATGCTTCACTGAGGAATGGGAGCTCTTGTATTTGCACATTTGCTTGAAGAAAAATTGCAAAAACCTAGGATTTGAAAACCTAGCCAAACGTAGGCTTAAAGCCTTCCTAGGTGGCACTTCTGTTGCAAGAGTGGGGAATAATGAAACTTTATGGTATTTCATTATAATGTGTCAATCAGTTTTCCATTAAATAGTATTTATTTAGTGGTGGAGTGAGGCAGGTTCTGGTACAGGAAGCAATAGCGATGGAATGTGCTGGGAAACATTAGTCAAGTAATACATGCCTAATGGGATTTAACTAGTTATGAAGCTCACTGAGTACCATGAAATACCTATCAACTAATGACATACCAGTAAAAGAAGTAATCAGGTACGTTTCTGTATCCTGACATGACTTGATGGAGTTTGCTGAGTGTGCTCCCCTTGCCGTGCTGTGCCCTTCCTGGCTTTGTTTCACCGCTGCAATAAACCAGGAAACTCCCTCCCGCCCTTACCTTGGACTCCTGCTCTTCCTCTTGAATCTGCTTCTGCCCAATGCTTCTGGTTTAATGCTTAGCTTATCTCTTCCTCCGGCCTGCCCCTGTCCGGTTGGCTGACAGACAGATTTCTGGAGGTGTGGGCAGAGGGGTGAGCGGTGCGTGGGATGGGCACAGGAGGTGCGAGGTGTGTGTGGGGTGAGGGAAGTGGGAGGTCGTCGTCGCGCTGTGCCGTGTTCAGATGCAGGAGGTAGAAGAGAGCCAGGATCCCTTCCTGGATTGTCGTTAGCTGCTTGTGAAATCATGTTTGTTGTATTCTGGATCTAACTTGACAGACTTCAGGTGGCTTCTCTGCCTGCCTGATGCCCATCTGCCTCAGTATGGCTGTCAGAGGCTGCTGCCCTGTAATTCTCCTGGTGAAGGCTGGTGTGAGCTCCCTGGTCTGCCCAAGCAGAAATGAGATAGCTTAGCTCCCGTCTATAGGTTAAACTAATCTGACTTGCTTTGTCTGAAGTGGATTAAGGACCATTTATAAAATATGTGTAGTAGAGCTATGGCACATAGGCAAGGATGAACAGATGGAGTGGCATCACCTTCAGTGGCACAGCATGACTATAAAAATAACTTTATACCCCAGCGTTCATATCGACTTCAGGCTAGTGGATGTCTGAAGCTTTAGGCTGCTTCCCAAAGCCTGGGTAGCTGAAAAGGAAGAAATCCTCCCTTCCTTTCACTATTCCTCTGTCTCTTACTGCAGCTCTTCATGGTTCTGGTTTTCTTCCCTGAAGTCACAGCAGGTGACACACACAGGTGCAGTGATGTTACCAGTTTCCCCATTGCCCAAGTACATATTAAGTTTGAGAACTGGCAGATTTGATTATGTTTTCCTCTGTTGCAAGTTTACGGTTAGACTTGATGATCTTTGAGGTCTCTTACAACCATAATGATTCTACGATTCTAAGTTACGGATGCTTCAAAGAGCAGTTCTGGTAGGCCTTTCTGGTTATTTAGGAGGAAGCTGGTCTGTGCTTGGAAGCTGCCCCTGAGGTGGAAAGGGATGGGAGCTGAGCACTGGGAAACTTGAACAGAGGCTATTCCAACATTAAAAATAATTATTGCTATAAAATAGATTTAAAGCATGTCACAAAAGCTTCATGGTTGTTTTACGTTTAATTTTAGAATCTTCCTGCTCATTTAAAATTATGTTACATGTTATTTAAAAGTTGGGTAGTTACTTGGCATTGTTGGACAGTGCTACGGATCAGGTCCCATGTGCTTGCCCAGGTGCCTCCCTCCAGTACCCAGGCTCAGGGCTGCATCTAGAGGGCAAATGCACCCTAAATGCTGCTACTCCTTGAAAATGTCAGATTGTTAGAACAAAAACATAGCATTAACAAAATAAATAATTCATTTCGTAAGCCTGATTGTGCTTTTTCAAATGTAGTTCCTTTAAAAGGCAAGAAAATGAAAGCCAGAGGGTCATGCAATAGTTTTATTTTCTGTACCCTGTTGTCACATGTTCGATTTATAAGAAGTTTTGCAAAGCTGCAAGTGATGTAGCAGTTAAGAATTTTTTTCTATCCTTCTGATACTTAGTTGAAATCCAAAAAGTAAAAAATTATTTCAGCTGAAATTAAGTATTTAAGTTTATGCTGATGGGAGACACCAGAACAACTCAGGTATGTCTTTTCTTCACCTGTCTTATAGTAAAATGCTTTCCGTGTGTCTGTTGATACGTGTCTTAATTTCTAATTTTTTTTCTGCATGTATTTTGCTATTTACATTCTGTCTGCTTATGATGGTTACACAAAACCTTTTATCACTGAAAATGTTGACTAGAAGTAGTTCATGAATTGAGTAATATCAGAAGAATACACAGTTTAGAGCAGCACAGGTTTAAAAGTGTGTTGGTTGTTACCTTGGCTCTGGATGAGAATCTGAGGAACTGAAATTCAGTAGCATTTTAAACTTTGAAATCCTGAGCTGGCACACAGAACTGATCTTTTAAAAACTACTTGTAAAGCCTGTCCAGCCCAAAGGAAGCTCTGGGTTCCACCTGCAGAGTGTCAGAGACATCGCAAAGAGAACAAATAGAGATGTCAGTAAACTCTGTGAATCATCTTACTTGCCAGGAGCAACGGTATTCAGATTGCCCCTCTTCGCTGTGTCAGGGCTGTATGACTCCTCATGGCAGAAGCAGTGAACACCGACTCTTATTTCCACGCTGCTCATGATACCAGCTTGGGCTGATGCTGTGGTTTCAACAACATTTCTTTTCTCCCGAGTGCTTTTGCCCTTGTGGCACCTTTCTGTTGTGCTGGTATAACCCTTGGTGAAGTCTGGTGCTGAAAAGCACTGAAGAACTGGCCTGAGTTTAAAATACCCATTCCTTTTCTGTGGGGCTGTCTCCCCTGACCCTGGATCTCTTTCACAATCTATTTTATTGTGCAGCCAGAAAAATGGTTGTTCCAGCACCAGTCAAGTGTGACATAGGAGCAGGTATGAGTAATGGGGGGAGAGGCTGATTAAAATGACATTGTTACCATTAATAGTGCTCTTGTAATTGCAAACTTACCCTGTAAACAGTCAGACTTGCTCTGCTTAAGCACGCTTTGCTCAAGGGAAGCTGCTTGTAGCAGCTTTATGAGTTCCTACATGCTGCCTGCATGCACTCAATTGTATTTGAATTATTTGTAGTTTTGATTATCTTTTATATTGATATGATGCCTTGCACATTGAGGCTCGTGCCTGGAGCCTCTGTTCAAAGTCTGGGGTTGGTTTTTTGTGTGTTGTTTTTTTTTTTTTTTTTTTAAAGCAGTACCTCCCCAAATGTGTGTGAATATGAGTGTAAATTTTTATGGTGCACTACAAAATAGTATGTACAGTGCAAAAAGTTGTCGAGTTTCTACAGGCATCTCCTGGACTGGAATTCAAGAGAATGCTCCTATTGCAGTGACAGCTTTCTGGGTTTATGGGTATGTCTGAGTTAAAAATATAGCTTACTAAGAATAACTCTATTCCTTTTGTTCTTTGTTTTCTGACAAAAGAAGGGGACAACTCTTGCTGGAGTCTGAAACACAAAGATCAGTTTGTTGATTTGGAAATAATTTGCATTGTATCATCAGTCCTGAAATGGCTTCACAAAAACCTGATTCAATGCTTCTCTGTATGCTTTTAGAGTATGGGTACGGTTCACGTTGGTACTGTGCCCTTTCTTTCAGGAAAGTTATTTGAGGTGACAAGTAGACTTTTTTAATTGGATTTTGCCTGATCTGTTAAAAAGTAAAATGCCTGGAAATTGTTACCAGTAGTTGAAGCTGATGTTTTTTGATGTGTACCTGAACATAGTGCAAGGTGACTGGGAAGGCAAAACTTCTTGCTGCTGGTGGAGGAGAAAAGGTCTTTTTGGGGGGAGGGGAGAAGGGAAGTGTTTCTGTAAGTTTTGAAATACAATATTTGTCAAATGTATCTGATTTTTTTTTTTAATAAAGACTTTAAAGCCAATATTTTCAGTTGTTTTGGTATAATGTTTTTTTGTACTATTGGCTGAAGCATCAAGAGTATCAGGGTTATTGGTCAGATGTGCTCATTTATTATGTTAAGTAAATACCATGGTAATTGTTTACCATGTGGCATTACAAATAGATGGGGATAGACATCATGGAAATGTCTGTAGTCTATTCAGCAAAGTAGTAGCTGGTAGTGCTGCTGTCTCCTGTATGGGTGAAAATTACCTAGATTCAGGTAGATTGCAAGTGAATACTTTGACGTATTTTACAGTATTTGTATTTATATCACCCACTACAATCCCTTTCTTTCTTTTTTTAGATGTACAGTTGATAATATCTGGAATAAATACATTCTTGAATCACTTTTGTAGTCAGAGTTCTCTGACTTGTGTTTTCAGTACTGAAACAAAAGATTCACTTTTGAAACTAACTGGACAGAATGGATCTGACAAGCTTAATGCAATTATTGTAATGCATTTTGGAAGTATGCTGTCCATCCTTGTCTCTTGTGACTGAGATGTGTAGAGGGCACTGTGGACAAAGCTGAGAGGCTAATGGAATAAGGTCAGTGTTCACTGTCAACTTTGAAGTTAAACCTGTCACAAAACTGCTTGTGAGCTGTATGCCTCAAACTTTGTTAAAGTTATTAATTCCTTTGATTTCTTTTATTATTACTGTTGTGCTGACATTGTTTCTGTAGCACCTTTTGTTCTGTACAAGTTAGGTTGTTGAAGAGGAGCCTGCTTGAGTTTGTTTTTACACGAAGTGATAAAACCGTAAGGCAAGGCTGTAAATAGCTTATGCATAACTCTAGCATTCAGGAAATTCACTTATTTTAACTTCTAACCGTGAACATGACTCTTACATTTTGGAGAACAGAGAAGGTTGGGAGGAGGGAGTGCAAAACATAGGAGCTCTTAGAGCTCTCTGTGCCTCCCTTCAGCAAGTCCTTTAATGAGTGTTTGAAATGTTAGGGGGTGAAAAATCCCCCAGCTGAATTTGAAATTATTCTGAAACTTCTGCGCATAAACTGAAGTGGTTCACTTGATCAATTAGGGAAGTTGCAGAAATTGTGAAATTGTAGGGTGTGAAATTGTAGGACCTTGGCTCACTTGTTGAGACAACAGCAGTGGGAAGAGGTCCAGTCCCCCATTCCACTCAGTGGGAAAGCATCTTGCTTTTTGGATATAGTCAGCTGGATGAACCTGCAGCTATATAATGTATATGGAAGACGGTGAGTGTGGGTGAAAGCAAATTCCTTGGTTTGAGTGTGAACAATAAAATCATCCTGAAGTGAGGTAGAAGAGAGAGAGAGACAAACCACTGCGCTTAGAAACCTCCTCAAGTGATGAGGGCTGTGGTGTTGCTTTAGGTTTGGAAAGTGGTGTGTGACGTGGTAGTTCTGCATAGTAACTGGAATATTGAACTGGCACCCAACATTTTGGTTCTGTTCACAGCTTTGTTATGCTAACTGATGGAAAAGGTGCCCCTTTTTCTCTGGTGACTGAGTGGTCCATACAAAGAGTGAACCAAACACACCTCTCTCTTCTGCAAACCACTGAAACCTGTACATGAAATATGCTATTTAAGACTTTTTTTGATCGCTTAAATGCGTGGTTATATATAAGCCTGAACTCTCTTTGTACTGGAGAGAGTCCAGTTTTCTTCTCTTTTACTGCATGCTGAGTAGAGTATTAGACACTTGTCTGTTTCTTGTATACTGGTCTTTCATAGGAACATTAGTATTAGTAGGCTGAGTACTCTGCTGCTTGCCAAGCTTCTGCACTGAAAGTATTGTTGTCTCCTGTGTTATTCTGGTGTGGCACATCCATTGCCTAATGCACTTTGTTGATGGGATACATTTTTCTGAGCTATTTGTATTTGGCAATCTTTCAGGATCAGAAAGAGGGGGGGAAAAAACCAAGTGCAGCTGACTTGGCCAGATGAAGCTGGTTCATCCCTACATGCTATCTGGCTGAGCTGATCTATTTTAAGAGATGTCTTGTGGTCCTGGGTGGTCTCTGAATGCTTGGAAGGATGGTAAAAACTATGTTCTGCTGTGGTAGTGGAGAATACTGCTAGAAGATGGAAAATTCTTATAACATACCTGTGATTAAACCTGTGCGTTAATGTTGTGTTTAATTTTGTTCTTCTGCAAAGTTATCATTTGGTGTTCTAAGCTGATTTTAAAAAGCTCTGCTGTTATAAACACACAGCCTGCATAGTGCTGCTTTATACACTGTTCTTGAGCTTCCTGAAAGTGCAAAATAATGAAGACACTTAAAAATTCCTCTTGGCAAAAGAACTGACGTCTAGCTAGCTAGATCTGGAGCAGAAGTAAACCTTCACAGCTGTGTAATGTCATTAACATTATTTTGCCCATGATATCAGCCTCTACCTTGCATTTCGTATTATGTGAACTCCTGCACGTTGGTTGCTTGGAAATTGAACAAGGAACTGATATATTTTTAAAGTTGAATTTTTATAACAAAATCTGGTTTAAAAAATATTGTTAAGACACTTTTGCTGATCCAGCCAGTTAATGGTTTTAGGTGATGGAGAGTTTTCATGTCAGCTTTTGAGGTTAGGTGGTCATCTGAATACTGTCCCACGCAGCATTGCTTTGCCCTTGGAACAACCTTTTTATTTTGTCTCCATAGGCCTTTGACTGCTCTGAGTCACCTTGACTGGTTGTTTCCTCTCTCTAATGCTTATAGGCAGCTATAAATGTTCATATTTCATGCTGTTTGTTGAGCCCTGACCCCCAGGGCTTTCATGGGAACGCTTTGGAAGTACAACTCTTCTATAGTCCTGGGAAAGGTTCCTGCAAAGCAAGAGGAAGAGAGTGTTTCTGGAACTGCTGTTAGTACTGAATCAAAGCAAAGGTGCTCTCATTCTTGTATTCACACTGTGTGCCCAACCTCGTGTCAAACTGGCTCACCCTTCCAGGGGTGCAGGTCACCTCAAAAGGGAAAAAAGGTGCTGTGCAAAGTTATTGACCGTGAAGTAGTGTAAACAGCATCCAAGATGGCTTGAGTGGTACTCAAAAGCTTACTCAAATTTCAAACAGAATCAAATGGGGTTTTATAATATACTAATTTCCATGCATTCATCCCTGGACTCAAAGACCACCTTGACAAGTGGCTTTGACTACATGATGAGTCTGCAGGGTCATTTCCTCCACCTGTCCCTAACGTTCAATCGTCTCTTTGCCGTCTGTTCTCTGTCCCGCTGTGACTCCTCCCTTGAGTACAGAGTACAACAGGCACTTACTGGGAAACATCTGGCTTTTCCACCTCACCTCCATTTCTGAAACTGTATTTCACTTCTGCAGTAACTCTGGTCAAGTATAAATGGATTATTTCTCTTTTTTTGATTGAAGGTCTTCTTTGGGATGCAGGAGAAAAAAACAAGAGTGTCAGGAGAAATTAGAGATCTATTAATGTTTTTACTACTTGGTTTAGTTGTTCTAGTTGAGAGGCCTGAGTCTGCAAACAATGGTATAATGTACCTTTGTGGGTTGCGTGACACTAATACTCGTGAATATGTTTTGTAGTGATTAACTAGACCTTTCATCATGCTGAAATATGTTGATTTAAACAACAAAACAACCCCCCAAACCTAAGGCCTTTATATCTCACTGCATATCCCTCAGTGATTTGGAACTTCCAGCTGCAGCTGTACAAATTCCCAGCCCTGAACTGGAAGGATTTAGGATGTGGCAGTGTAGTAGCTTCTTGGAGCCCTCCAAAAACCACATTCACAAGGGTAGTTAATGTGCCAAGACTAAGCTTGGGCGCAGCAGCTTTTTTTTATGACGATGTCAGCATGCTTTGTTGGGTAGCGGGAGCATTCTGAGACTTCAGTTTAAAAACAGTTTGCACAGATTTCCTTTAAAATGGCTGTTGCCACCCTACAGCTCTGCCGTGGCCTCTTGGCGTGCAGCCGCTGCCTGTGTCGCACTTCCCAAAGGTCAGGGCTGCCCTGCGTGGGTCGGTGCAGAAGGTGCCGGCACAGCTGGTTCCAGCTTTCTTTTGAAAGAGCCTCCTGGGGAGGGTGCAGTTGCTGATGTTTACAGTGCTTAGCAGCAGGTCTGCTATGCTGCATGGTAGCTTAAAAAATAAAGGGGGAGAGGGAAGGGAGGGTGTTGGTTCTAGGTCAGCTGCCTTAAAAATTTATGCCTGCCTGATGCAGTGCAACCAAATCGGAGCAGAAGGAAAGCCTTATTTTGCTGCCCAGGATATCGGCCTAGAACCAGGAGGGTGGGTGGGTTGAGCAACTGCAAGGCGGTGAGAAACAATGGTAAAGGAAATTAGCCTACGTCAGCATGAGAAAGTGGTGTGGGAGCAGTTCAGCTTTTGTAAATTGCAGTATTAGAGTGAACAAAATAATATGTCGCAACTGCACGCTGGTGTTATCAGTGTTACTAATATTCTGAACCCAAGAAGATTACAGCTGGTGCAATAAAAGTTCCATAAAATGACATTGATTTTGCCATGTCATTTTGCCATGGCAACTAGAGTGACAGTAGCTGAGTTGAGTGTATGCTATAGGCGAGATGTGACTGTAGAAAAATACTTCTTCCTTTGGTAAAGATGAGTATTTTTCACTTTACTTGCTCACCTTTCTTAAGGTGAATATTGTGTTCTTAAGGTAATTGTATATATATATTATTTTTTTTTATCTCCCCTTCCTATGAAACTCCCTTCTGCTGTATTTTCGTGTTACAAAAGACAGTACCATCTCCCTGACTTTGTCTACCACAGGTGGAAATTTATGGTTTAATTTTTCTGTATTTATTTTTCTCTAGTGCTAAAAAGCTACAGGTACATTGCCACTGATTACTTGGTTACAAGATGTCTTTGGAAATAAGGCATGTCTGCCTTTTTTCCGTTGGTATTGGCTAGATTAGCAAAATGTTACCTGTGTAACAAGTCTTGTTCCTTTTGTTGTAAGGAGTCTTTGGAAGCTGAAGACTAGCTCTGTGTTTCTCTTTTTGTTTAGCTTCCATGGGGTGTCCCCCACTGTGACTATTTAATGGCAATTCACGTCATAGTTCTGTAAAGTGATGGGTAAACAAACGAAGTTCTTTATCGGTCCTTGGTAGCAAACTGCTTCTATTGTAATTAAGTGGATGTATGAGATTCTCATATGCCTGTTAATGAGGATAGGTGATAGAATGGAGCCAACTCAGTGACTCAGCTTGCCGTTGAAGGAAGATGTCTCACTCATGTCCCTTGTCATATTTTGACATGAGTAATTTTAATCAGACAGGTAGATAGAAGCAATAGTACTCATAACCAGAGTCAATTCTAAGCCATCCTATCCGGAGGTTCAAGAATGACACAGACTTTGGGTAATGGTATCACAGAGGAGAAGGAGGGAGAGCTTTAGACTGATCATAAATTTTGGCAACATTAGTGGAGTCTGTTTCACTTGTGGCCTGCCCTTTGTCAGGTATACTGGGAAAGTGTTGATAACTGGTACAAGGATGCTCTTACCTGCATTCCAGATGCTTCACTCTGAAGGGGGTGTCTGGTAGAACGTTGAGGAGTCTTAACAAATTCAAATAATTACAGTGTGTACTCAAAACAAGCAATCTTCATCACCACAGTGAGAAGAAATTAGATGCCATTAGTCGTATTTTGTGCATGCATCCACAAAGCCCCTTCATTTTTAGTCTTATAAAATGAAAATTTTTGATGTCATCAAACATCTTTGATCCCTTCCATTCAAAGTGTTTAGTTAGCACTTGCACTCCCTCTACCTTTTTAGTGCTTACCTATAAATTGTGTCTTAGAAAGAAGGTACTTCCTGTGCAGGTTAGAAAACCCAGACTGTGCTGTCTTTGCAGTGCAGGTAAATACCACTCCTTACCCCTCCAGTTCAGTACAGAGTTTTATATTCTTGTTTGCTTGGTTGCTAGTGATGTGTGTGCACTTTGGAAACACTACAGCTGTAAATAGTTCTTACATATATTTATCAGAACTGTCCCTACTGTAGAGGAAAAAAACCAGAACAGGTAAAAGCTCAGCCTGTTATGAAGGTCTTCGCTCGCAGAGGAATGAGCAGGGAGCACTGGGTGTTAGCATGAGTGAGCATGATTGTGTAGTGCGGCTGAAACCACTAGATTGTATTACTGCTGTCTGGCCCCTAGTTCTTGTTTTGTGAAAGCCTGTTTAAAGTGACCCAAAGCTTTGTTGATCTGGTCTTGAAAGAAAAATTGAAATGCTGCAGAAAGTTTTCTAGTTACATAATAAGGAAGGAAGAAAAAGGAGAATCTGGTAAGTCCTTTAAGTAAGGAGGAGATTAACCTGAGTCGTATATGGCCCAATTACTAAATCAATACTTTGCCGAAGGTCTTTGATAAGGGTAATGATATGTCATTATCTAAGGGAAGTGTGGTTGCATTAATAAACGTAATCAGATCATAGGTGAAACTTATTTTGACTTTTAGGTGAAAGTTGTCATGCAGTATGTGCCGCAGGGCTCACCATGTAGGCAGGGCTAGGTTACTTTGTGAGCTGGTGTCACTGAGCCATAGTCAAAGTTATAGGAGCGAAGTGCAAGTCATGCACTGGGGCACCAACAAGCCACTCACCATGGCAGAATAGTAGGCAGGTGGAACTAGTTGACTGCAGGATGGCTGACATGCAAATGCTCAAGTAAAGAGTTGTTGGTAAAGACAGGGGAGCCCTAATAACAGGTTAAAATTCCAGGAGGTTCTCCCCCTGCTGATGTTTTTGCCTTTCCCTGAAATACTGGGAGTACAGGGAGAGAAAACTGGGGAAGTTATACTGTTGTCCGTGGTGTTCACTTCCCAAGTGAAACTGGGAATCTTTCCAGGGACGTGCCTAGAGTCTTTCTCATACTTGAGTTGAACTGATAGCTGGGTCCAGACTTCAAAGAAACTTCCTTCCAGGCCATCATTGCAGGGATTATTTGGACTTGATGTATCTTTCTGTGTGATGTGGGACATTAGTCCCTAGGATCACTTTCATGTCCATCACTGCAACCCCAAGTGATGCATTTAAGATATTTAAGGTATGCGTAATACCATATCTTTTCCTGCCTTAATGTAGCACAATGTAATTTTTGTGGCTTTGGTTCTCATGTTGCGGAGTGTCCCTTGTGGCTTGTGATGACTTGCTGAGCTGCAGTGTGGGAAGTTCTTGACTATGGATGTAGTACATGATTGTCTATGAGTATGCAAGACTGGACATGATCCTGTGTCCTCCCTGTATGATTTCACTATCAGCTTAAAGGGATCTATGACAGCGCTGCTGCTCCCACCTTTCTACTTGCCTGTGGCATCCCAGTTCATGTGGCTCAAATGTTTCCTTTGCATGAGCCCGTTCAGCCTTTCAGGTCTGAAATGATTGAAGAGTAACTTTTTTCTCAAAAAACTAAGCTTGCAGTTGGGTCAGTGAGCTGCTGTGACTTACTTGGCAGCTGCCTGAGGACCAGGCCCATCGGCAGTGATGCTGTGGGACTGCACACTGGGGCTTTCCTGCTCAGCCATTGCTGGTGATTGGATCCATGCACATGGACCAGGAGAATGCCCATATGATTCTGGCTGGGAGCTGGGCACAAAACATGTCTGTGCACTTGAAATAGTTCCCATAGGAAGGGGCTTTTCTGAGCCTGTTGCCAGTGTTCAGCCTTGCTGTGAAGTCTTCAGTATCGGTTCTTTTAATGATTATGGGCAGGTGTGGAAGGAAATACGAATTGGTCTTCATTTTACTCAGCATCAGAATGAGAAATCCATTAGTCTGGCAGAAAACTGATCTGAAGTGTGATTGAAATGAAATGTGTTTTCACTAGTTCTGCTGCTTACAGACTACTTTATTCACGTAGGTGAACAACAGATTTGATGCTAGTTTAAAAACCAAAGCATTAAATAAAGAGATACTGTGTAAATAATTCAGTAAGGCTGACTATACAAGGTAAGTATTAGATCTGTTATTGAATATTGCCAATGTGGAATTTTACAAGTAGATGTTGCAATATAGTTTCTAAACCTGTTTCATATGTTTTTAGGATGTCCACTTTTTTAAAAGGAATTTATATTTATTTCGAAATTTGCTATTCTTTCCCCAATGTCTGCTCTAAAATGTACCTGCAGGGATTGTTGATGCACTCTAACGAGTTAGGATTTGGTTTTAAAATGGACTGGCTTCAAAGACAAAGTTTGAAATTTAGGCAAGGTAATGACTAACTAATACATCTCTCAAAACTTGGAAATTTCTCAAAGTACCTCTGTTGCATGGAGTTGCCTTGCCTGCCTTCTGTCACTCACTTGGGCAGAACTGTCATCTAACAGGAACAGTGCTTACAGGCAATATTAGCAAAAAAGAAGAGGCCCCCTAATGCTAAACAGGATGTAGCTGGCTCACCTGTGAGATGAATCTTTTAAAAAATGAGTTGGGTGGTTGAGAGAAGGCATAAAGGATGGGGAAGGTGGTGGAAACTTCTCTCAGGGAAATCCATAAGAACAATCAACACCTGGCTAAAGTTTAAAACTTTGTTGCAGAATATAGGTGAATTATCCATCTAATATTATAGGCAGTTTGTTTGCCATGTGGCATGAGGGAGTAATGTAGTTAAAATAACTGCAATTATGTAAGCACACAGCCTTGGGAAATAGGAAGGGCAGAGCTGGTATTTCCCAGGTAAATCTTAAGATACTATCTGTGAGACATCTTGATTTAATTACCTTCTGAACTTCAAGAGCAGAATTAACAACAGCATTCCAAGTGATTCTGAAACATGAAAGTTTCATAATTGTGCCTGAATATGTGAGCCAGTATTGCTGTCATTTCTGAAGCTATCATTTTGAAATCAGACCTGTGTGGGTCAATGCTTTCTGCAGGTTCTCCCCATCTTCAAGTAGGCTCTGTGGGGTGGAGGGTCCCCTGGTATTTACCTGCTTGCCAGGCCAGGGGTAGGTGCTCCAGAACCTTTTGGGGTCTGCCTGGGGTGGAGATTATCCTATTGAAGTTTGTACTGTATTGTCGTATTCTCCAGTCTTTTGCTAAGAGGTCCCTGTAAAAGTAGCTTGTCCATCTTTCTGATAATTAGCTTTGCTCTCTAATGCAAATTCTTAACTTTAAGTGTTTCAAGTTCCCGCTAAGTTTTAGAATTTGTTTTCTGGAGTGACAGAGCTTTCATTAGATTGTTTCATTTTGCTTGGTTTTCTGTCAGGTTCTTTTTTTTGCTTGCTTTGTTCAGGATCCATCAACATAAAACACTCATGAAATTACTATTTAAAAGCAAATCTTGATATCTGTTTTAATATTTAAAAACTATGTAGGGGGAATAAATAAGCATCAAGAATGGCAAATATCTTTCATGTGGGTTAAGCAAAGGAATGTGAGAAACTTCTTGTTCTGAGGCATACCAGTAATTCCCATTATAAGAATCAATGTGTGCTAACCAAACTTGAGCACTTCCAGCAACTTATTACCTAGTACTTGTCAGCATGAGGCATTCTCATACGGTTTGCTGTGGTATTTGTGGCATTTTTGGTTGGTGTAAATGATCTTGTCATCTACCCTTGCCTCTCCAGTAAAGGTAATGGTCCAACTTGAAATGGCTCTGCCAAGCTGTATACCTTACCTCAGCTGCGGTTAGTGGGCTTGCCAAGCTCTCTGCTGAGCTGCAGGGGGACCAGAGGCCAGAAAATGACTTTGCTCTTTTAACACAGCCCTTTCCCTCCTTTGCCTCATTTATACCCCCTCTCTTTACAATTTGTTTAAAGATGTCTTCAGAAATTGTATTCGTACAGCTGGCTTGAACCTAGGTGCACAATATTACTTCCATTGACATTTTTAAATAAAAAGGGAAAAAAAAAAATAGCATTTATTTCTTTCCAAGAGCTGAGTACCTTGCATATGTTTCTGAGGTGACTTCAGTGCTTGTTTTCTGAATGCGTGTGCTTGAGAGGACTGCCTCTATGTTCTTTAGAAATTTTCAAGCTGGCAAGACTGAACTTATATGACTGCATTTTTTTAAGTTTATGTAAATTGCTTCCAATGTATCATTTAAAATAACCTAATTTTGAAAATGAGTCTGCTAGTGTGATTTCCCTAATTTTGAGAGAGTTTACTACCATGTAGACACTCTGTTTTAAAAAGAATTTCCCCTACTATTAGTATATTTTAGTGTCATTTTAAAATTTTGTTACAGGCACAAAGTAGAACATTGGAAATAAAAGTGCTGATGTGCTGATTCTGTAAGTACTTTTGTAGATATGCAAACTAAGTTTATGTTTTACCGACCCAACTGTGGCTATACAAATGCTTACTGCGCAGATGAATTTACAGCATGAAGAACTAAAGCTGTGTATTTAACAATTGGCCTTCCCTACCCCCAAGTCTTTGTCCCTTCAGGGCAAGTATTTCCAGTCTCATATTTAGAGGATAAGTTCTGTAAACTTCAAAGCTGCCAGATGTTATGGGAGGTTGTATTATGGTCAAAGCATTATCAGATTACTTCTTAACAATGCAGTTGCACTGTAAAAAAGCAGTTTTTCAAAAACTGTTTTTTTTTGCTGAAGCACAAGCTGGTTGTTTATCTTGTGTGTGGGTATGTGGAGTTTTTTTACTCTTCTATTTAAAAACAAAAAAAAAAGCCTTGGTCATATTATTTTCCAATACGTATGAATTTGTGTGTGAAGTAAGTATAACAGGATAAGACAAAATACCTTCCGTGCTGCCATTAACCCTCCTTGTAGGTAGTTAACAAACAAAAAAATCCTGAAAACCTAACATTAATGCAAACAGTTGTTCATAGAAATGGACTTGCAAAGGAAAACTAGGTAGCTAGGCAAGTTAAAGTAAGTAGAATTGTAAAGCACAATGACAGTAAAGTACTGATGTTAGATATGAAAGTTGATTTTAAATAGATCTTTTAACAGTAGAAAAGTTCTGAACAATACTCTCTTTCTTGCAGACATTACTCCTACGCTTAAAAATAATTAGTTTTAACTTACTGTACTTTGCTTGCCTTCAGATTCAGAGCAATTGATCAGTCAATATGTCTGTGTGGTGAGGCTGTGGCTGCTTTCTGGCTGGTACATCCTTCTCTCAAGGATAGTGACTAAACTGCAAAAACATTCAGAATAAGATTAGCAACTGCTGTGGAATTGTATCTTACTTGCTCAGTTATGAACAGAAAAGAAACCTTGAAGGCTAAGAGCCTCTGTTGTTTTAGTTCTTGTGAAATCTTTTAAAGAGAGAAGAACTGTGAGTGCTGGAGTCAGGAGAGGTGGGACAAGTGCCTCTCCATCTGTATGGCAGGGGCTGGGAAATGTGAGGATTCACTATTTTCATCTGCTGCCTTTCTGATACAAGCAGGAGTAATCTATTGGAAATAGTCTAATTCCAGATAAAAAGCTTGCTTTTTGTCTCAATGCCTTACAGGCCTAAGAATTGCTGTTTAAACACTGACAGCATGTTTTTCTGACTCCTAATGCAAAATGTAAGTTGAGAAGTCAAGTGGATAATTGTAAAGAATTGTCTGTTTGTGAGGTTGCATTTGTCAGGATGAAAGCTTTGCACCATAAGAGGGAGTAAGAATCAACCAAGACCCCAAAGCCAGTAACAAATGGCAATTCATTTTGAGCACGGATGCACAGAGAATTTTCTGGATTTTTGAGAGCGTGTTTTGAAGTACTAGGTTACTTGTTTAACTTTGGTCAGCATGTTGAGCTAGCCAGAGTTTCAGTAACGTCTTCGTCAGGATGAGAGCAGGAAAACTGACTGACAGTGAAATCAGTAAACTATTCATCTTATTGAAGACCTGATTAAATATAATGTGATTAGTTGTATTCAGTGAATGTATTTATTGAAATATTGAGCCATACTGTGTACAAAGTGTCTGTAGGCTTTGATAGAATATTGTTGTAACTGCCAAACAAGGTACCTTCTGTGTGCCATATGTTGTCTCTTGATAGACTGTTCTTATGGGGCTGAAATGGGAAGAATATTGGCTTTTAAGGATAACGTAATGTAATCAATCTAACTATTTTAATAAAATAGTTATTTATGAAATACAGGTTTTTAAGGCTTCCTCCCAGCACCATTTGCCTACACCTGAGTTACCTGGCTGCCATAATTGGACAGTCTGAAGTACCTGGTGTTCAAGACAGGATTGGGTTTATGTATATGTGATAACATCTATAGTTTGACTTACAGAGCAAGGTGGCAGGGATATTTATAATCTGTCTCTAACCGTAAAGTCTTTTCTCTCTTGTGATTGCTGTTGCCAAATGGAAGAGGGCCACTCAAGTTTCCATTAGAATAAGAGGAGGATATCCCCCGCTTCTGATTTTGCCAACACTTTTGTTAATGTAGAGCTTTATAGCAGGCATTGCAATATGAACATAGGGCATGTGAAAATGGTCAGCATAAAGGCAGTGACATTGAGTTGGGAAATAGTGATGCTGGAGGATGGTATTTCTGGAAAATGTGAACTTTAAAGAGACTTGCAGAGGGAATATTTTCTGAACGTGAAATGGTGGTTTCAGATGTTCAGACACACGGGACAGAAGTGCAAGCAGGAAAACAGGTGGGTAGCAAAATGAGAATTGGGAAGAAGTATATCAGATGAATTCTAATGAAGGCAGGCTTGTCTGTTTTACATCTTGTGATGAATGGTGGGTGTAGTGTACTTTGAGGTGCCTAAGAACTCCTGTGAAATGACAGTGAACAGGAGATACTTGTAGAAGTGGAGATAAAGGTGAAATTATTTTTTGGGAGTGTTAAGGTGAGGGCAAATGAGAAGATGATAGTGAGGAGATCTGAGGATAGAGTTGCATTACCATCATGAAGACAGAACTGGCTCTCCAAACCTGCAGCTGGCTTAGCCTGGGGAGATGCAGAAGGGCAGTCAGAGGAAAGGAGCTGGTTATCAAGGTGTGTTGCAGCCTGGACTCACAAAGGTGAACACAGTGTGAAGATTGCACAGGGATTTGGAGAGAAATCCTGTGCTGAAGTGAGATACTGAGCGGGAATAGGAGACACACTCCAAAAGTGTTGGGATTTTTAGTAAGTGTTTTTTGGGGGGAATGAGGCAAGGGAAGGGCTGATGAGAACTTGATTTTGGAGCAAAAATCAGTATTCATATTAGCATACTTTGAAAAGTTTTACATATGTAGGTGGTGCTGCATGCAAACTGGATATGCTGGATAATTTTTGTGAGTTAATAGTATTACCAGTGGTAGTATGACACTTCATGATCCTGGTGTGGAAACAGTTGACTCATCAGAGTGTGATTTGCATACTAATTATAACATAGCTAATTATTGTATTTAAAAGGAGTATGCAAACATATTGGCACCTTTCCTCCTTAGAAATACTTCTTAGTTAGAAAACTAAAATTTTCAGTAGTGGATGTTGCAAAGCTGAACTTCTTCACATATCAGTGACTTTAACTTTAAGCGGAGATGATAATAAAAATAAATTTAAGCAGCTGTTCTTTTTTTGTATTTTCCTCTTAACTGTAATGGTTAACCACAGCATGGTTTCTTGAGATAACGCTTTATGGCATGGAAGCACCTTGTTTGGTATGTATAGATTACAAAATCATATTGTTGGGCTTAACAGCTGAGCAATAAATTAGCCCCAAGCATAGTGCGATGTGGTCAGCTAACGCTCCCTGATCTGTATTTCACATGTGGTGCTCTGTTAGCCCTCTCTATGCTTTTTCCATTCTGTTTCCTGAAAATCTTTTCCAAAACACTTTACTGGCCTTTATTTTATTAATTACAAAAATCCATATTTCTGTTTTGGTTTGTTTCCCTGCAGGCAGCATCATAAAATCTTAATCAAGTGAAAATGGCCTTTAGCAATCTGACATCAAAGGCTGTACTACTGTATGATGAATGGATTAAAGATGCTGGTGAGTCATTTAAATCTAAAACTTACTAACTTTCAATAGTTTTGAATAGCAATGTGTAGCTATTCTAGGTGTACTGTTGATCAATCTAAAGTAGCTTTGTCTTCCTGTAAATGTTTTTAAGACTTGCCGGGTTACCTATTGGCATTTTTAGCTATAAAGAACAGAGTAATACCTGCATTTTAAAAAAGGAAAAAAGCAAAACTCATCTAGTTTATGAGTATAACCTCAGACTAAATAAAGTGCAGACAGTGATTCTTCTGTAAGAGTTTCTGGCTTGCTTGAATATATAGTTTACATTTCTTGTGTGCTGCTGAATGTAAATCTTTACCTCTTTTTCATTACCAAACAATGGTATTTTATCAGTTAATTAGGCTAGGTGCATGGTGTTACTGTATTTTGCTTTTGCAAAATGAAAGAAATAAAATCCCCTATAAGTTACAGTATCTTGAAATTAAACCTCAGAGTAATTAACTCTGTCACAGTTCTGTTTTGAAAAGGAATGTAAGTCTTTTGTTGCAGCTGGTATGGTGATATTAAATACACTTTGCTTTAATGTTGTTGGTCTGCAGTTCTGCATGCTTATCAAAATGATGGGGAAGATCTCAAGTTTGGGGTTAAGACCCATCTGTCACAGTGGCATCTCTGAGTGTTCCTCACTGTGGTGGGCATATAGTGACAGAGATTAGCCGATTCTGGGCAAAAACTTGAGAAGCAGTTAAGGTTTGATCAATAAAATTACTAATTTAACTTTTCCAGTATAGCTGAGAACCATTAATGTTCTTCTGTAGAACCATAGCATGCAAGTGAGAATGGAGTTTTATCAGTATGACTGATCGGCAGGAAGTGGATTGGGATGGAGCTGAGTGATGGACTATTTCTGCTGCAAAGTCCAGGACCTCAGAGTTTTGAGTTGCTTGTTTCCCTGCCTTACCAGTGCTTGTACTTGGCATCTCATAGCATACTGTTAGTGGTGGGGCATGGTTTCCTCAGGATCAAGCTGGGAAGACCAATAGGAAAGTTTTGGTAGTGCCAGTGCAAGGGATGGATGCAAAAAAAGCAGTCAGTGTGAAGAGCTGGTGATTCTCTTGCAATGCAACACATACAGGTGCGTGGTGCTGTGGCTCACAGTCCTTGTTGGTCTGTCGACAGCAGCACTGGCCACATTATAGACTGTCAGCAGCATTGTTATGTGCTTGCTTTCTCAATCGGTTTTAAAACTTCCAGTGGCTGTAAACAACATCAGAGGGTCTCATGGGTGATAGGTTGCTTGAATGTTGTGGGTTGAAAATCACTGACTTAAGACATTTGGCCATGAATTAAACACTTAACAAAAATTGCAGTGGTATTACTTCACCCTCAAGATACAGCAGCAAGCCATGAAAGCAGCAGTTTACTGAGTTAATAGTTAAGTTTGGGGTCATTCAGAAATGAATCTTCCAAAAGTCAGTTTATAAAAATTAAAAAAAAATATATATTACAAAAATTCATGAAGCTTGTATCAGTTCTCCTGCCTATGGAGAAATGTGGAGGTCTTTTGTGAGCTCCGGCTTGGTGATGAATGACAGAAGGGTGCAGTGGAATCTCAGTGAAGCTCAGAGGGAGTGCCTGCCAGCCTCCGCTGCAGGGTGAGGGAGCAGGGCTTGTGTAGGAGGAGGACTCTCTGCGATATTTCTTTCTGGGATAGCTGGAGAGGAACTTGCAACACTTTTGTCATTTGGAGGCTTGTAATATGAAAGCGTGTGTTTTATGGTGCTGTAAAAGTGGTGACGTGTCTAGATGGAATAGGCACAAACCTGAAGTACTAAGGTATGAATACCAACTGATGGGACAGAAGATCTTCTAACTTTAAGATCCCCTTACTTACTGCGTCTAATGTTGTACTGCTTATAAAGCTCACGGATCCTGAGAAGTGGAGCTGCTCCCTGTCTGTGACTTGAACTTGTGAAAAAAGGCTCATGCTTTTCCAGAAGAGCGAAGTCTCACGTGGAAGTGCAGCATCAGTGATCTGCTTGTGCGTTGCCATCCTGTGCTGCCCTCTGAGCCCCGTTCACGTGTGAAAATGCAGACTTTTCATGAAGGAGAGCTCTAGATAGAAAATTGCGTCACTCATGATTCTGTCTCCTCTTCGTTACATGTGAAGAATTGATGCAGAAGGAAGTGTTGAATCCTACAGGTGCTAAATCTTGTTATCCAGTCAGTATGGATTTGAGGTGAATGGACTCTGAAACATGATCAGGGACAGCAAATCTAAACTCCTAAAAAATTTAGTACCTTTCTGTAGCCATTTTAGGATTTACTAAGTACTGGAAAGATCTGATTTCTTTTTTTTTTTTTTTTTTTCCCCCACCCCCCTTCCCACCTCTCCCCTGCTGTAGATCCAAGACTGGAAGGCTGGCCACTCATGTCATCACCTTTTCCAACAACCTTTATCATTGGAACCTACATTTATTTTGTCACTTCCTTGGGACCCAAACTCATGGAAAATAAAAAACCTTTTGAACTCAGGCAGATAATGGCATTTTATAATTTTAGTGTGGTAGCCCTCTCTTTATATATGACTTACGAAGTAAGTACAACTTTTATTTGTAATGTATTTACATATTTCATGTCTCTACTAACTTTTAATGAATTTATTAATATAATTCCCACTCTGCAATTCTCAAAAAAAATTATTATTCTGATGGTTGTAATTATATTCCGCCAAGCAGTATGTTAAATTAATTGAGCTGATACTTGAAAAAAGAGAGTAAGTCATACCTGGAAAGAAAAACTGTAAAATATTCTATGCCATTATATATAATTTACAAAATTAAAAATTCTCATGACTGATGATATTTCCCTGGGCTGTAGCAGGTAAAGCGGACTACATGCATTTCTCAGTCTGTTGCAATTGTTTCTGTCCTCCTATGTGATAGTGAACACTGATGTTTCAAACACTGTATAGAGTATGTTTACTACGGAAAAATCTTCAGTTAGATCTGCCTTTTAAATGACAGAAGTTAAAACCTAATTTGGGGATCTTCATACTTTTAAAAGACAAAACAACCCCGTCCCCAACCAAACCCAACCCCCTCGAACCATGGAAATCTTTAGCATTGATTCTGCGCGCCCCC
>NW_009633677.1:0-2975 GCF_000690535.1 Cariama cristata
GCGTGGCCTGGAAATGCTTGAAAATAGGGTCAGGTACCTGAATGTATGAAAACAGACGTTTTTCAGAGAAAGTGCAAAGAACCTGTTCTGGCTTTGTTGTCCATTACGGTCTGGGGAGTCTCTAGCAGACGGGGTAGCAGTTGTGTGCAGTGCAGGGGCGGCAGGGACGCGGCACGAACAAGCCCAGTGCTGGATGGCGGCTCTCGTCCTGCTCCATAGCCCGGTAGCCCCTGGCCTGCAGCTGTTGGGCAGGTGTCTTAGAAGAAGATGCAGGAAATCCGAGGATAAAACGTGGTGTCGTTTGGGCTCTCGGAGGCTCTTGCAAGCCTTTAAGCTGCAGCACTGAATGCCGGCGTGTGAGGCTTCGTGTCTCCCAAACCTCCCTTTGCACTTACTGGTTCAGCTACGGATGGTCTTGTTACCTCTGTTTACGTCCACCTGTGTAACAAATCATGTAACTATCATGTGAATAGCATTACGTTCTGCAGCTTAGATATATTTCCCAAAGTAATTGCAAATACGATGTGTATTTCATCGTTGCGCCAAGACATGTCGTGTCTCCTCCTGTTACTTGATGTTCCCCAAATAATCCCATTTGATTTTTTTTCCCCAGTTTGTCTGCGTGAGAGGCATTTCCTTGCCTTTAATCATCTTCCTCGTGCTCTCAGCTCTGCCTAATTACACAGTGTCCTTTGTGAGGTGGATCGATGTGCAGGGTGCCATGGGTGTACCACTGATTCACCTCCTGCCGGTACTGTTTCAACACACCCTTTCCTTCATTAGAGCTGCATATTGATCAGCGGCTTTCACAGAACCACCCAGAATGTTTCTAGGACTTTCCTGTCATTAGAAGAACTCCGTGGGATACTGGAGTTGTGTTCTCCCCTTTCTGCCTGCATTACTTTGCGTTATTCAGGAATGGACGTTACGTGCTATTATATTAGCCTTTCACTTAGCTTGATTAAATCTCCCTCAAGGCCTCCACAGACTTCTCTGAATTTGACTAAACAGAATCCCTGTCTGCAAACAAGTCTCACCGCTCACCTCCAGGTCTAGCGCATGAATATATAATCGCAAAATGAGCATCAGAATATGCAAAAATGTGTTTTAAATTTGCTGAGTGACTCTGAAACAAACCAGTCAGTTTTGTTAACCAGAAATTAAACCCCAAAGTAAACTTCCCAGTTTACTGTGGGTCTTTCAAACAGGCATAGTTCTAAATGCGGAACAGTTGTGAAAAAAGAGTCAAACTACTTTAATCAAAGTCACTTGAATCTTCCCCCCCCCCCGCCCCTGCAACTGATCAACATGCCTCAATTCAAAATTGCTTGAACGACAGGAGCAAGAGCTTCCATGCTGCTTCTTCTCCAGCCGGTTTAGTTTAGCTGTAGACGCTCGAGATGTTGCTTGTAAATATAATGAGTGAAAAATTGTCAAAGTGAGTGAACCAGAGCCTTTAATTAAACCCCCTGACAATCCTCAGTTCTCAAATTGCTTGAGGTCGGCCAAACCCCGAGGCAACCGTCATCCCTTCAGCAGTGCTCGGGTTTGAACAGCCTTCCCTTTTCTCCCTTCCCTTCCACCGTGAGAGCTGCTTTTCTGACAGTAACGGGGTATTTTTGTACCTCCCTGCTAGGTGTTTGTGGAGGGGCTTTCTTCTAAAAAAAAGAAGGGGGATTCATTTGGCTGGCAGGGAGCGAGCCCTCCGGGAAGGGGAGCAGGGGGCATGTTTGTCCCTTGTAAGGGCTTGGACCTTGGCATTGCCCTGAGTGCCAGCGAATGCCAAGTCATCTTGGGAGCAGCTGGACGCAGGACTAGACACTCTGTTCGTGAGTCACCATGTTCTGGTTGTTGTGTTAAGTGAACACGCACTCCTGGGAGTAGTGATACATGAGATAGGGCAAGCTCTTGCCTTTTTTTTTTTAACCTTAATTTTTTTGCACTTTTTCTCCTGTTCTTCTTTGGAACAATCGTGTTCCCTCCCATTCATGGGACCGCTCACCTGAGAATGGAAGCTCAGTTTAAGCAGCCGAAAATGCCAGGGTGAAACCCCCTGCTTTGTCTCCATCCAGAGTGCTCAGCTCCGTTTCAGGAAACATCTTCAGATGTTTCTTGTTTCCTTTGAAAACTTAGCTGCACCTCCAGTGTGCAAGCTTTAATACTCAGCTATTTAAGTCAGTCAGTAGTTTAAAGGATAGAGTTATTGCAGCTGTCCTAAGAAAGCGGGTATCCAGTTTCTCATCTGGAAACAAAAGCGCAGGCTGGTCCACCTGTTCCTGGCGGGAATGCTCGCTCATGTAAATGGTATGTAGGAGAGAAAGGCACTCAGTGGCTAATTGCTCCCGGGACTGGGGAAAATCAGAAGGAAGGAATGCTTTTTTAGTCTTAGGTGATGGATGGAATGTTTAGCTGATGTTCAAAGTGACAAATACACTCCAAGTAAAAGTATGATTGGATGTTTTAATCTGTTAGAAAAAGACCATACTTCTGCATCGAGGTAATTGATAATTGGGCATAAATATGAGTATTGTATTATCTCTTCTTTGCCTTCTACACCTTGGTTGGTTGGTTGGTTTGAGACTTGGATTGTATTTCCACCCTTTTCCACAGCAGTCACCTCTGCTAGAAGTTTATCTCTTCCAATCTTTATTGTTGTTGTTGTTGTTGTTCCCACCCCGAGGAAGTAAAGATTTACGGAAACCTATGGAGTTAAAGCCCGTTTTAGGAAGGAAGCTACGAGAGCTGGGTGCGAGGTGTGGAGCGGACGCCCTTTCAGGGAGGAAGGGGGGAAGGTGTGCAGCCCCTGCCAGGCTGGGGTCTGTCGGGCTGCGGCCCGGGGCCGGAGGGGGCCGGAGGGACGCACATACCCACCCCGTCCCTGGGGCAGCAAAATAGGGTGAGGCTGTGGTGGGCATCTCGCTGTGATGAAGCCCCCCAGCACCTTCTCTGGAGCACTAATGTTTTCCTCAGGCTGG
>NW_009633678.1:0-10465 GCF_000690535.1 Cariama cristata
TAACTTGGGAAATAAAGGAATTCAGTTGTGATGCAGAGAATAAAATCACTTACTTGGTAAACAACCAAATCTCTTTGGAAATGGACTCAAAAATGGTCATGCCAGCATAGGTAAGGTGTTTGCAGAAGCCCTACTGACGTGAGGTGCTTCTGCCTGACATAGACCCTTAGTTGCATGTTATCTACTGCATTGAGATGACAAATGTAGCTAATGAGGAAATTGTTGCAATATAGTTTTGTTTTATAGTGTAGAGGATAACACCTCAGAATGGGGGAGAAACCCATTTCATTTTACTGTTTTAGTGTTCTTTTGTGTTTCAGAATACAAAATACCAGATGTTTATCAGTTTGTTTCCCAAAAGAGTGATAGGTTTAACGAAGGCTTCTGGTATTTTTCTCATTTAAAGATGGAGAATGCATCTGTTTTTTTGTCTGCTGCTCTCTTTCCCAAGCTGTATATTAAATCATCTAGAAACTTCAGGATCATTAATTCAGTTACTAGAAAGAGAATTGAATGGTACAAACTTTTATTTCAGAATGCCATATATATCTTTTTTTTCTTTAGAACCTACTTATTTTTCTTTTTAAGGCCTGACAAAATGATGAGCCCTAATGAATTTATAACACTTTTGCCCCATAAAGTCTGCAGAACCTTTAGGAAAAGAGAGAGATACTGGAACCCCGTGACTACTGTGGAAGCTAGTTTCAGCAGTGCTATTCACCTCCAAAATACTGGCATTTTGGTCTTCATCTTAAAACCCTTTTAGAAGCATGTCTGAAATCCTGGCAATAATTCCTGTTATTTGGAGTGCAAGAGACCCTGCATTCTTTCCTGTGCTACTCCTTTAATAGCCTCTGTCCCTTGTGGTGGTTTTCCCCTCTTCTAATTACTACCTGATGCTAAGTTGGCTTTGGTGTCTTTTATATCTGCTGCCACTGCCCAAAGGTCTGGCAGGTGCCTTTGCTTCCTTAGCAGCGGCTCAGAAAGGAAGAACCACTGCCTTCTGGATAGCTTTGCAGTGATTTCACCCTCATTAGTCCCACAATGGAAACAACTGCTTCCGTGACATGAAAATTTTCTTTTGACCCCAGTTTTAATATTTCTGAAATGTGCCTGTCAAAGTTGGTAGGTTTTGGGATAGGGTTTCAGCGTTCTTTTTTTTGAAGTTAGTTTGGGTTTTTTATGTGTAATTTAGGGTGGGTAGAGGGAAACCTCACTATTTAGAGCGGCCCAGTAGCTAATATCAGTGTCAGGAGAATGAAAAATAAATTATGGTTTATTTGGATTGCTAAATATTCCCAGGTCTGTTATGTGACCGTAGAAACTTAAAATATTTATTTCATCTTTGCTTTCTGTGGAAAGAGAAAGGCAACTTAATTGAGACATTCTTTACATTTCCTTTTTGTGGTATTTGAGGTGATGGTTTCTCCCCCAGCCTTTCTTACTGGATAGGAAGCAAGAGAGCTTGAGAGAAATATGGATGGGAAATACACGTGGCACCTGCAATAATACCATTACAAAAACAAGATCATAAGTCAGACAGCTCTGAAAGTGAAGGTCCCTTCCCCAAATGAACTTTGTCTCCGTGTGAAATACACAGTGCAGTAAATATCATGTGTGTTTTAGGTGTATTGAACATGACATTTCTACCAGCTTATCTTAAGGTATCCAGCTCTGTAATAGAATTAACTTTCTGAGTACATAGCCAGGAAATCCTGCAAAGGAGGGAACCTGAGGTCAGTTTGGCAAGCTCAACGCTCATCAGTTCAACTTTTGGAGAAGACTCCTCCCTGTCCCCTCTTATAAAACTTTTGTTTTGTTTGGTTTTTTTCCCTTGTGTAACTTGGAATCAGACAACATATCCCTCTTCTAGAATGGCTGTGGAAGTATTTAGGGTGGCTTTTGGGGAGTGTGTGTGGGGGTGAGAAGGTGGTAAGATACCATTATTTCCCCAATTGGGAATTCGCCTACCGTAATTGCCCCCCCCCCCATCCCATCCCATCCCATCCCATCTCGAATGTGTATGGTGAGGCTTTTGGTAAGAAGTAGTTTCTCCTGGGAAATTAATGAGCAGATCAGTTTGGGGACTTTTCCTCTTTTTTTCTGAAAATGTACAACAGATGGCTTGTGAGTGGTCACTGTATTCAACCCTTGCCTTGCAAGATGAAGCTCAGTGGGTTAGCTTGAGGACTGTGGTTTTGTTTTATTGGGGGGGTTTTTCAGCATTTTAGAAATTCCTTGTAAAGAAATAATATTGGAGTAAAGCTGCTTAAACCAATCTATTTGAAGGCTTTCTAAGATGAATGCTTAAAAAAGTCTAGTCACATGCTCAGCATATGAGGCCTTACTATGTGGTTAATTAACTGGAGCCAGAAATTTGGTCAGTCATATGACAGATGTACTACCTCAGTAGTTCAGCAGTGCTTTCTTCTGTTATACATTTATCTTGAATATGTTGAACTATCGTGAGATGAAAATTGAGTTTCCTTTGCATGTTTGAACACAGAGTACAGGCATCCCAGTATTTCCAAAGGTGTGTTGATCTCTCAGAATGGGATGAAGTACTTAACTAACGATAGCATGCTTCAGGATGCTTCAAAACTACCACTAAGATAGATGGTACATGTTTTATGAAAGCACCTCTGTCTCTCTAGTCCTTTCAATGGACCTACATGTTCACTGTGTTTCAGTGGAGTTAAATTATGTTCCTATTTTCCTCATTAGTATAGCTGTATGTGATTGCAGATGTGTGACTCAAGATGTGTTTGCTAAACAATGCTGAGCTTCTGGAATAATTTTTCCAACCTGTAGTAAAGAATGTAATGTTTTATTTGCATTTTATATTCTGTTTGACTGAAGCACTGTAATAGTTAGCTTAATGCAGCAGGTAGAGACAAAGCTGTCTGTCTTGAAGTTCATAGTCTAGATGATGAGTGACAGAACTTCCAGGGGATTTATTTACCTTGGTTGTCAGCAGTGATTTGTGCAGCTCATATACTTGTGGTAAAACTAAAAGAAGATTGGAAAGTAAAAAGAACTTGTCATGTTTTTGAAGTTACTAAAACTGACATTAACATGTCTAAAGAATTTCAGTCTTTGGAAATGTTGAACATGAAAAATGTTTCATGTTTGTGACTAAAATGGTTTGAGTTTTTTTATCTTCAAGAAATAGGGTAGAGTTTAGCCCCTCAACAGTATTGAGTGAACTATTCCAGGAAATAAATAGTGCAGGTTGTTATTGTTAATGACATTTAGGGGTGGTAGAAGTGATTTTCCAGTTACTTAGGTGCACGTGAATGTATTAAAGCCATGTATTGATGTATTAAAAGTCTGAAGGGTGTCTTACAACCTACATAGAAGCTGCAAACTTGGGTTTTGCAATCCAAAAGCTTTTCAAGATACCTGCCTGGGTGCGCTGTGGATATAGGAGGTAGACACACTCAAACTGTAGGTGTGGCACCACTCTCTTTGTTGTAACCACCTAGATTTTTAAATACTAGATAATCTTCACCAATAGTACCCCTTTAAAACAACACGTGGACTCTGTCCTTTACTGCTTGGTATAATTGTAGGCTTTGTCTACAACTTTATAAACTTAAGATGGTATATGAGTGTTGCTATTCTCTTCCCCTCCCCGCATTTAGATTGAACAGTTACTACTTATGTATGGGTTTTTGTTTGTGATTTTTTTTTTTTTTAAAATTTAATATACCGTTTATTTTCTAACAGTTCTTCTGTTGGAAGTGCACTGCCACGGAGGCGCTGCTGTGCATATATTACAATTGGAATGATATGCATCTTCATTGGAGTTGGATTAACTGTGAGTGATGTACTATGATATACTTGCAACTGCGTGCAGGGGTGTGTACAGACAAAGGAGTTTCCCTGGTCGACCAGCTTTTCTTTCCCCAGTGTTTGAGTTAAATCTCCTAAGTTTGTGTGGTTTTTATCATCTCTGTTAAAACCATGGACTTCAATCATCTGAGTTAACCAGAAAAATGACATATTCCTTAAAAAAAAAAAAAGTTCTGAAACTTTGAGAGTCTCTTCTTCCTGATGTTGAATTTGACTCTTCATCTCTCTAAAAACCTGAGGTTTATGAAGAATGGTGTTACTTTATTGTAGAAATACTGGAACGTCTTGCTCTTGCCAGGGGTCTCAAAACTTCCAGGTTTCAGAAATACATATTGCTATATAGCCAGGAATGTAAGTTCCACTGCAGTGGAGGGGAATGGGATTCCACAAGTTAGAAACACGTATATGCCTTTATAATTTGTACAACCTATAAGGAGTAAAACCAGCTAATAAGCTATTTACAAATTAAAAGGCTCACATTGTTGTTACTCTGTTACTCAGAAAACTGTCTGGCTTGCTTGGCTCTGAAGTATCTGGTACTGGTTAGCAGAGCCAATTTTCTACCTGGCAGTCCCAGAAAAGTACGTATGAGGAAATACCTGCAGTTGAAATCCTATGTGGGATTCTCATTATACCTCTAACTTGTGTTATAACCTGAATAATTTTTTGTGTGTGAGTTTAAATGAGTTATGAAGGATTTTCCAGTTTCCCTAATAAAAACAGTGACAGTTAGAAATAAAACCAGTGAGAGACAGATTCTTTTTTTTTTTAAACAACCTTACTGAGTTTGAAAATTATGAAAATGTTTCTCCATGAGGTGTGCACAGAGGCTTGTATAGCCTCAATCTTTGGAATATTTTGGGACCCAGCTGGGTTAAAACCCTGAGCAACTTGGTCTGGCCTTCGAGCTGACCCTACTTTGATCGAGAAGTTGGCACTAAAGACCACCTGATGTCCCATCAAGCTCAATTATCCTATGATTGTGTAAAACTAAGCTAATAAAATACCTGATTTCTCCTTATCAGAGTTAAAAAGGCGCCAAAATGCTTCTCCCTAAGACAATTTGCTCTTCCCTGAAGAGCAGATAGTGCTCTATGTTTGACGCTTTTTTGTTTTCTTTTTTTTTTAGGTTGGTACACAAGATTTCGCCAGGCGATTTCACGCAACATACGTTTCTTGGGCTATTGCTTATCTCTTAGGTTTAATCTGCCTCATTCGGGCCTGCTACTGGGGAGCCATTAAAGTCAGTTATCCAGAGCACAGTTTTGCGTAGATAAATTGTTAGATTATAGCGGGTGAAGATCTAGTAATTCTGGATATTACATCTTGGACACTTTTAAAACCTTTCCTGTAAGGATTCCATTCTGTTCAAAGTAGTTTAAGACTGGGGGTCTCTAAGAACAAATGTTCATTGCACTACATAATATGCAAATAGTTTGTTTTGCTGCTAGATTCCCTAGCTCTGAATATTAAAGCTGTGTTTACATGTTCATAACTCTGTCTTTATAGGTGTTGAATTTTATTTCAACAGACAGTATTAAGTTTTACATTTCCTTTCTTATGTTAAAATCCGTCTGCCATTTTTCTAGATGATCAGTAAGAATTCAAAAGCAGGAGTGTTTATAAGTGTTTCTACAGTAGCTTCACATTTGTACTTAACATTTTAACTGAAATTAAAGTGGCTTGCTTTAAAACCTAAGCAATAAGCATTTTGCTTGAACTGCTTACTGTATCTTTTGCCTGAGATCATAGTGACCTTATTCAGGAAGTGAAAGTTATGAGTGTATTTTAAAAGACTGACACTGTTGCTAGAGAGACATTTGTAAACACTGTATGCTTTGAGATTTTTCAGGTAGAGAGATGCTATTTTGGTAGTCCAATTAAATTTCCATTGATCTAGGATTGGATTGCAGTTAGGATAAATACTTTCTTCTCAAGGATCCTGGGACTTAGGTGTTTGGTTTTGGTGTTTTTTAACTGGCAAATCCTAAAAGCCATGCTCGGATTATGGAACTTAACTCTGGTTATTCATACAAGTTCCTTTACAGGGTCTAAGGGAAGCATTTCATATGACTTGTTTCGTAATACTTCAGTGTCACATAGGTGACAATAAGATGGTGATGGGTTGCCTCTTACTTTCCTCTGATCGTGTCACACTTTCCCTCTTTGGGAGAGTTGTGAACTGGTCACTGCAAAGGGAGACACTGTAAATTCACATTAACTGCTGTAATAAGAAAATGAGTAAACTATTACTTGGACAATTCCATCAAAGTACATCTAGTCAATTTAGCAATGACTTGCTAAGAGAATACGGAAACAGAAAGCTTTTTCTAATGATGTATTCACAAAGGATTGAGGGACCAGTTCTTGCACTGCCCATCTTTATAGTTTTAAACAAGTTTTTGCTAAATTTGGAAGGAATGTCCTGAGTGATTTAGATGACTGTAGTAATTTAGAAAATGGGGTCAGATGGGTAAATTAATGTGGATGTTTCAGGGATACATGTAATTTAAATATCTATGTTCCTGCTAGGACAAAATGATATTCAGATAAGGATTTTGGAGCACAATAAATGTAAATGATCAAACTGTAAATGATCTGTCTTTGTATGATGCTAAATGTATAAAAGCAGTAGCTCAGGATTACAATGTACCTTTTACAAATAAACTAATAAAGAAATAAAGATTATTATTCAAACTTAATATATTTTGTTATTTATATAGAAATAAAAATTCACAAGTGGAAGAATTTCCTAGTATGATACAGGTACAACATAGGTACTGTGCAGCAGAGGTGGGCTCTGCATTTTTGCCAAATGGCAGCCTCAGGAATATAAGAGAGGAAGAACAAATTGCTGTTTTCTTGATGTTTTGGGAAGATTGAGGAAGTAAAAAGGGATGAGACCACTGTTGGGATTATGTTGTCTTCAGTCAATGGCTTATTGAGGGAATATGGTAAGAAACTCTCTTCCTTTCCTAATGCTATTTACATCCCTTCACTGTAGGGATTTGCTGTGCTCATTTCCATCTTAAACCTTTGAATACTCTTTCCAGTTGTCTTGTATTTCAAAATACTACCTGCCCTCCACATCCTAAAATAAAGTAGGCTGGGGCTGTACAGAAAGTCATCCACTGCTTTTGTAGCTTAAAGTGGCAGTGGGGCAGAGGCTGGGTATAATGTGGTATCAGTGAATCAAAGGAATCTGTACTTTTCCCCCCTGTGTTAAGCTGTACTTTATTTCCTATCTTGTGTTTCTCCTTTTTCTTCTCAACCTTTCTGAGCAGAAGGGAAGCTACATGGACAAAGTAATTAATTTTTGTCTGGATCAAGATAATAGCATGATATTTGCTACTGCTTCCTTTTGCAAAGTGAAACATTGTCATTATAAAATATGAAATGTATTGTGTCATTACATTTGAACCACTTCTGGGTATAAGAATCATGATATTTTAACCATGTAAGAAAATTAATGATAGAATCTGAAGAACCTCTACAAGGGACTGTAATAAATCTGGCTATTTGTGGAGCAGGCTTGTTTGCAGACAGTCATGGTGTTCTGTGTTGAACTACATCTCAATCCATTAAACTTCTCTAAACATTAAGTTAAAAAAAAAATAAATCCTGTCCTGTGCATATTGACCACTAGAAGAACTCTCAGCTTTCATAATCACTCATTTCTGTTGTTGACTTTTAATAGTCTTTTCCCCAATGTATTATTTTTGTGCTAGATGGGGGAAGGAGCTGTCCGAATTCACAATGAAGGGCTTCTGTGCTTTCAGGTTTTTTATCTTCCCCCTTCCATACTCTCCTTCTACTCCTTCCCACCAAAGGGTTTTTATATCAGCTGAGTGGTATTGACTAGGAAATGCTTCAGACATTAAACTCTGTTTTATTTTTTAATTATGAACCCACTGCTGAATGAGTGTTTTACTAGTTTGTACTCCTCATATATGTTGATATGTTGCTGTCTTTTAAAAATAAATACTAGGGCCTAGAGTTTCTGGAAATGACATTATCAGGGGATATTTGTCAGGAGTAGCATGTTGAAAGAACCTGGAAGTTTCGAATCGACCTGGTAAGAAATCCATCGTGAAGCGTTTACAGAAGATGCAGAGGCAACCATGGAGCCATTAGTAGTTACTGCTGAGAAATGGACGATGAACAATATTTGCTTTTTCCTCATCTTCCAAACAGCGTATGCCTCTACAAACAGAGAGAATGCTAAGGCCGCACCTTAACATCAAGTGCTAGAAAACTCCTGTAACTAACTAAAGGACTCAAATAATAAATAGGAGATAGCAGCAAAGATGATTTGTCATGTTAGATCAATCTAACTGCTTTTTCTGACGGGGCAAAAATTCTGCACTGAATGCAATATGCCCTCTAAAAATATCTGTGAAGTGTTCTTCCAAGCAAGCTTGAGAAATACATCAGTAAAATTATTCAAAGATACTGATTATCAAACTGGGAGGATGTGGCAAATACATACCAGCTATTTGGAAATACTTAATATTTGTGTAAAGTTATTGTGCTGTTTACTTCATTTGTTTCACTCCTACCTGATAGAAACTGAGAGCAAGCTGAATGACTGGATTAAGTTAACCCATCCCGTTTTCCTACTTATTTTCCTTTTGTCTGATTCAGATAATGCCTGGGAGTGAGAAATAGATCAGTGTTGGAGAAATGAGTATCACTTAACTACTTGCAACAGAAAATTCAAATCATAACATTCATGTAATGTTCAAAAGCTGGAGTCTCATTATGTTAAATCCCCCTTTATACAAAAGATTATTTTCTTTCTAGTGGAGTTACCAACCACGTTTGTCTCAGTAGCCATATCGCATTAAATTGTCCCCATTCCTCGGCCTTCCAGTTGTGTCCATCCCTCTTTCACGGCTCGGTGGCAGAGCTGTATGCCTGGAGGAGTGTGAGTGATGGCACTGTACACCCATCGTGGGGGGGGGGAACAGGGAGAAGCCTGCTTGAAAATAACTTTAAAAGTGCCTCCTTAATTCAGATTTCTTTCAGTGATTTTATTGGTACAGTCGATGTGCAGCAGATTGCATGAAGGTGAAGGAACAAAAGGCTGGAGGTCATGAAGGAGAAGGGAGAGAGGAATTTAATCCGATTTAAGTTATTTGCAAGATTTTGTTATGGTTATTTGAGCCAACAAGAAAAGAATATCTAGGCTCAGTTTCCTACAGCTTTAAACACAAAAGAGCTTTTATTTTAGAACAATAAAGCTACTTGTTAGCCTGATTAGCTAGCACCTCATCATGTTACACTTCACTGGAATCTGGAGAAGTCTATCGGGGAGGTATCCCGGTATCAGTTTCTCTGCTTTTATATTTGTCTGTAGGCATTCACTGTTGGCTGCTTTTGGTAAAAAAAAAGGACATTGGGCTAAACAGATTTTTGATCTGGACCTGTCTAGCAGTTTTTATGGTTCCTTTTTAACAGGTTTTTAGCAACAAGTGTGTTCAGCTAGATGTTGTGAACAGAAGTAACAGATAACAACAGAGTATGGATTGGAAATTGCTGATCCAGATGACATGTTGTGTGTCATTGTAATGACTTAGTAAAATGATGATCAAATGGGTTTAAGAACACTTATTATAAATAATGGCTAAAAGATAGAACTGGATGAGACACATGGGGTCACAGGGACAGTTGCATATTCCGGTTTTATCCAATAACAGTGTACCTTGTAATGGAGAAACAACAATTTACTTCAAAGTAAATTTAATACTAGCTTTTTTGCATTGCTTTATATCAATTTGTAATGACATAGTTATAGTCAGAGCTTACTTAAATTTAAGTGTGTTGCTTAGTGTTTAAAAAAAACAACTGGGGGAGGGACAGAGAGGCTGAGGTTAGAAAAACACCTCTGAGGGCACGCTTCCATATTTTTCTTGCAGTATTTCCTAGGGAAAATGATGTGGCTGACGGAATTTCAAGGCTGATTTGAGTTAAACTGTGTGAGAAAGAAGTTGCTAGCAGGATTTTGAGTCCAGGCCAAATGACGTACAGCACGTTACCTTCACAGAAAGATCAGACTGAATTTCTAGTATTTCCAAAGCAGCATCTTTAAACTTTCACTTTTCATGTGAAGTCTCTTACCCATGTATAATACATCTTTCTTGTCATACTTTCAATTTGTTTAAAAAATTAGCATAGTTGCTTCGATAGGAAATAGGTAGAGGATTTGATTTTTACATTATTTGCATCCAAAATTTTGCCTATGTAATATTACTGGAGTATTTTGGGTACTCTTTATGTTTATAATGTGATTATTGTATTTTTCTTTGGATATTTTTAATTTTATATCTGTAACTGATACTACTGTCTGTAGCATTTGCCAATTTCTCAAGTTAAACTTTTGAAATATTTTGAATTTTTGCCTATTTAAGGGAAACCTTTACAACACACTGAACATAATTTCTAACCATTTCAGAGAGATAAAACATAAAGCACCTTGAAGAAATGAATCTTTAATACAGGATTTAATACAGGATCGTGAACCATGTCCTGGGCTACATCACAAGCAGTGTGATCAGCAGGTCGAGGGAGGGGATTCTGCCCCTCTGCTCTGCTCTGGTGAGACGACACC
>NW_009633678.1:10496-18513 GCF_000690535.1 Cariama cristata
CCCCAGCAGTACTGCCTTCAGCTCTGGGGTCCTCAGCACAAGAAGGACATGGACCTGTTGGAGCGACTCCAGAGGAGGCCACGAAGATGATCAGAGGGCTGGAGCACCTCTGCTATGAGGAAAGGCTGAGAGAGTTGAGGTTGTTCAGCCTGGAGAAGAGAAGGGTCTGGGGAGACCTTAGAGCAGCCTTCCAGTACCTAAAAGGGGCCGACAAGAAAGCTGGAGAGGGACTTCTTACGAGGGCATGGAGTGATAGGACAAGGGGCAATGGCTTTAAACTGGAAGAGGGAAGATTTAGATTAGATATTAGGAAGGAATTCTTCACTGTGAGGGTGGTGAGGCACTGGCACAGGTTGCCCAGAGAAGCTGTGGATGCCCCATCCCTGGAAGTGTTCAAGGCCAGGCTGGATGGAGCTTTGAGCAACCTGGTCTGGTGGGAGGTGTCCCTGACCATGGCAAGGGAGTTGGAACTAGATGGTCTTCAAGGTCCCTTCCAACCAAACCGTTCTATGATTTCTACTGAACATCAGTTTGAAAGGTATAACACATCTGCAGAGAAGCTCTGCAAGCTTGGAGCCTTTCACCCTGAGCAAGCTGTGTGGCAAGGGACTCCAAACACCGAGCAGAGAGCATACGGGTTTTCACGAATTTTCTGGCTGTATTTCATTGAAAATGCAATCACCCTAGGAGTCTTCCCTTCAGAAACCTGAGTTTGACAGACTGGCATTCTCTGATTATTTTTTTTCCCATCAAAAATTACTCAGCTAGCTCTAATCAGTGCTGAAGAGGGCTGAAAGAGCCTACAGTGCTATTTATAGTTTGGTACCTTTCTTATTTAGGAGTAAGAACACAGTACTTTACATTCCTTTTAACATAAATGCACACTATTGTTATTTTGATGGAAAGGTCAATGAACTAGAGAGTGTGCTTTAAAAAATATTTAACTTACCTAACATTTCCATTCTCTGAGCTTTAACTGTCTCTTATTTTTGTTTTGATGCTTGTAATGTCAAACATTAACCTTTTAGATGAAAATTTTCCATCCCAGTTGTCTATCTCAGGCGTATTTTCTGTGCAGTTTCAGTTTAAATAGTACTGTTTTTCCAGGAATGAAAGCAGGGGAAAAACTGTTTCTGCTTCAATAAAACCACATAGCCAGAAAATTCCAGCCATCCCTACCCCATGCTTTGGAGCAGTTTGGCGGGATCAGCTGGCATTATGTCAGGCATGTTTTGAACTCCCCTGCGAAAGTGAGCTGAAATATGGCTGAGTTACGAGACTTATCAAAATTTCACCTGTGTGTTCTCGGTAGACGTTTGTTAGAAGTAGTCAGCTAAAAATCTCAGGGGATTTGTTTTATACCGGATATCTGTTTCCTCTGAACTGGTCAATGGTACCTTTGTTCTGGAGGTGCAAGAAATAAACATGGTTTTCCTGTAACTCCTTCTTCTACTGTATCTGAAAGAAGAAAATGACTGCCTCCTCCGGTACTGCGGGCTATTTTCATGGCAATTGGGCAACATGAAGGAAGAAAAAAAAGTAACAAGGAGTGTCAGGATGAAGAAGAAGCCTACAGGGGGGTGGTGATACAAAACAGAGGCAGAAAACACAATCTGCGAAAGCCAGACCAAAGAATAGGAAGAGAGGAAATCACACTATGGAAAATGAGGAAGAAATGCCTAATAATTTCTGAACAACATTAAATTCTGCTCAAACCAACCTTTATACAGACTGCTACTTTTTTTTTTTTTTTTTTTTTTTTTTTGCATGGTATGCCTTTTGACATAATACCTAGTCCACAAAGGACTGCAACATCCCTGAGAAGATGCTTTTAGTACTCCCGATCATTATCCGCCTGACTTCACAGCAAAAGGATGAGGATGGAGAGAACATGGGCTATGAGCTGGTCTTCTGGGCTTACTCTTTGACACTACCACTGTCTGCATCAGTCTACCCTTGGATCAGGTAATGGAGCTGGAAGAGCTGAAGAAACAAGACATTCCCCTCTGAGATGATGAGCAGACTTGTAATCCCCACAAGTTCCCTCCGTCAGCACTGTCCTATGTGACCGAGGGACCTCGGAGTTCCTGGCAGAAATGCCCTGAGCTTGACAGCACCCAGGAATACCCTGCATGTCCCAGGAAAAGGAGGAGACTATATATATAAACTTTGGTTAAATCCACCCTCCAAGGGCCAAAACAACTGAGAAACAAGAACTACAAGGGCAATCTTATTTTTTTTGCGTTTTTTAAATTATACATGAGTAAATGTCACTTACAAAGCTGTTGTGTTTAATGTTATATCTAGATAGTTGACACTGGACACTAGGAAGCTAATGGAGCTAAGCAAAATTGTTAAAAGTTCATGGACAGTACAAAACAAAAAAAAATATTGGAGTCTGCTACAAAATAGCTTAGATTTTCCTCAGAGACCTGATTATCTCTCTCTCCCTCTCTCTCTCAAGTTTCTCATCGTTCTAATGCATTAATATCTTTCTAAGTTGGTCTGCAGTCAGCCCTTTTTACCAGCCCTAACAAGGGTGATGAAACCCTCGTTGCTGTAAGCATCACTCTCTACCTACTGTCTTACACAGCGCTAACACGAGATCTGTCCCCAAATTCATGTATTCTGATTAGAAAAACACTAAAGTGGTCTCATTTACATACCGCTGAACGGAACAGATGCCGTAGGCTTCCTGAAAAATCATTGGAATCTGCATTTCTATTCAAAATACTTCCAGTTTTGTTTAAAATGCCCCGTCGCCAGTATCAGAGGTGATACACAATAGACTTCATTGACTGGTAGGCTTGCAGCAAATTAAGATGTTTTGTGACTGTTAACAGTGAAAAGAAGACACAACCTTACAAGTGGGTTTTTCTTTCCAAATTTGGGAAACATATTATAGCAGCTATTATTGATAATAAAACCTCAGCCATACAAACATTCTGTAATTTACTTTGCAAAGGCAGAAATGGTGTAGTCATAAGACACTATATAGTTCTGGTATTACATCTGTGCCTGGAAGCTTAACAAGAATGGTTTTTCTAGGTTACTAAAATAAAAATTAGTGAGAATAAACCTTTCTTCATCTCTGTTTTAAAGTAAAAAGTAGAAAACATGATCTGTTAAATATAGTGGTTTTAAACCAATGTCATTAAATGAGAAAAAGAAACACTCTGCAGTCCTTCTGTTTCAATTTAGTTTAAACCAAAAACTTAGTGCAATTGGCTTGAAAAAAAATTAAATACTTTTTTATTTTTTTAGAAATCCAAACTGAAAGCTTGGGATATGTCTCATTTGGGGGGACAGTAAATGACAGCTGTCCATAGTTTCCTACCTGATGAATTATAAAGAGTATTGTTGCCTCCTCTTCTAATTCAGGTTTTGTCAAACAAACTCCTGAATTTTCCTACGCTTTTAGCATTAAGAAGACAGAGCAGGTCAAGAGCGTGGAGAACTCAATGTCATGCTTCACTGCATGTGGGAAAAGCCGTGTTTCTGTCAGGCACAGAGCGCGTGGCCCCGCGTTGGCCGTGACATTGCCCGTCTCTACACCCGCGAAGCGGCCTGGCTGTCGCAGCAGCCGGCCATCAGTACAGCCACAGGAGCAAGAACTTCTGGCGCTGACAGAAAAGACAGCATCACCATAGCACAAATTATCATTCTGTTATGCCCAAAACAGCTCATGTGTTTGTAATACAGCACTAAGTATCCTGGACTGTTGCTAATACTGATTTGATTTCTGAGCGTCAGCAGAGGAAGAAGAAAATTACAAAATGTACAACTTCAATGTTTATATTTGTGAAATTTAATTTGCTCCCCTACTAGGATTATCTGCTTTTAGTTTCACACTTGTAAGGGCACAGGCTGGCTGAGCTAGAAAGCTTGAGTGGAATTTTCAAATAACAGCAGATCCTAATCTTGGCTTGAAGGAAAGCCTTGGTGTGAGCTGATTTAATGAGACATTTATGTGAGCTGCCTGAACCCTAAGTTTCCTGTTTCATTATTATTTATGGAATCTCTGTCATTCTTCTAAGTCTATAATCTTTTCTAAATTGATGAGGAATACATGCTTTAGTGAATATAACCATTTCTTTATCTTTGATGCTCTTTGACTGGAGTGATACAACATTTTCTGATCAGTACAACTATCTATAATATAGTTTTAACGATGGCTGTATTGCTGACTTTGCTTGGACTCAAGACATCAAAAGTTAAGATTTACTTATCCTGCAAAAAATGGGGTTGCTGATAAGAGACTGATACCACTGGAGTCCTTGGAAGCTGCTTTCCAGGAGGTCAGACTGAACAACAAATTCCTGACCCAGGGCAGCGCACGCTGAATGTTCAGAATGGGATACTGACATCCGTGGTCAACTTTCAAAATACGCGTATCTACCCCTGGTTGGGGCGGGTGGAGAGAGGCTCACAGCACCTCACCTAATGATTTCTCATTGAAACTCATGTCCTAGTAATAGATTTCTGTGAAGAATGGCTGGGAAGACTGCCTTCAAAATCTCAACTTCCTAAATGCTTTTGTGCTTAATTAAAAACTTTGGATTAAAACCTAAAGAAATCTGAAAACAGGTTATGTTTGTTGATTAAACTGCAGTTAAAATGTTATTAAAAAGACTATTCCAGAACAGTTCAGGTTTCTCGTAAACCTTGGTTTTAATTGGCAGTGGCAGTTAAAAGCATGAAAAGTGAAATACTTGCCTAAAAACCTTTTTTGTGTTTACAACCTTTGAGGAAAAATGTTATTTTTTTCGCTACATCTCATATAAACAGAGACTTTTATTTTTTTGGCAAATTTCTTTCACTACACTTGTATGGTAAACATTAAATCTAGATTAAAGCTCTTAAAAATCTTTATCCCCAAATATTTTTTTAAAAAACTTGTAATATAAGCTGTGGTAGAATAATATAAAATAGAGAGATACAATGTACTGGTATAAATTTGTTCCCGACCAAGACATATTATTACTGTAATACTTTTAAAGCCCTAGAAAATAAGATTTATAAATGAAAACAAAGGAATACCTGTAACTACCTTGTGAGGCCAAGTATCTCTGTAAACATACGCTCAGAGAAGAGACTGATGAACAAACAATATTTCCTATACAGAAATGAGAACTTGATCTGATTTTTTTTGATGTTTCCTTTTTATTTTTAGTAAGATGAATTTAAAAGCCTTTAGTTTTTGCCAGTTAGGAGGCCACATTCTGTGCTTATTCTCAATAATGTCAAAGACTTCAACTTCATTTTGCAGGCAATGAATTTCTTTATCCAATTCATATACTGATAAAAAGACTTTTTTGTATTCAAAAAATCGAATCAATTTTGATTCCTGGGGATGTTGTAGGGCTTCAGTTCCAGAATAGGGTGTCTAGGTATGATTTTTGCTTTTTTGTGGTTTTTTTTATTTAATCCTATGTTTGGTTCATGACAGCAACAATTCTTTTGTTTCTGGCCTGCTCCTGTTCCTTACTCTCATTTGCTGTTTGGTGACCTTTGCTTTTTTCCTACCTTTGTCAGTGTTTAAGAGGCACACAGAAAATTACAGGATAAGATCCAGAGCATCTTGAGCATATTTTCTCATCTACAGCATGAGAAAAACAACCTTCTTGGCCAGAACAGCCTGCTGTCCCAAGTTACGTAAACAGCTGAAATTTGATGGGTCCATTGCTACAATGAAGTGGCAACCTTAGGTAACTGAGAGTAAATAAACAATGACTGTATTGGAGCATAAACTGTACAGTGTCTGGATTCGATTAGCAGGGTGATCTCCAGTAGGCAATGTGAAGCCAAGCCCCACAACACATTAATTTTCCCTTAGTGCACCCCAGTGCAAGTCTTCACTTGCCAGAGCCTTCCTGCTTCTGGCAGTTATCATAGAATCATAGAATGGTTTGGTTGGAAGGGACCTTAAAGACCATCTCGTTCCAACCCCCCTGCCATGGGCAGGGACACCTTCCACCAGAGCAGGTTGCTCAAACCCCCATCCAGTCTGGCCTTGAACACTTCCAGGGATGGGGCATCCACAGCTTCTCTGAGCAACCCGTACCACTGCCTCACCATCCTCACTGTGAAAAATTTCTTCCTAATATCTAATCTAAATCTTCCCTCTTCCAGTTTAAAGCCATTGCCCCTTGTCCTATCGCTACATGCCCTTGTAAAAAGTCCCTCCCCAGCTTTCTAGTTTTTATTGCAAGGAGTCCCTGCCCAGGCAGGAGTTATTTCACTAACTCTATCCAACTGCTATTTCTAGCAGAGGAAAGGCAGCCCCTAAGTGGATAGATGAAACTTCCACTTCTAGACTTTCTTCTCTATTCCCCTTAACTCCTATTTCTCAGACCACTTCAATGCACCATCTTGGTCCTCTCATGCAAGTTTGCGGGGCAAGAGATCGCAGTTCCATGCAGTGAAGCACAGAATGATGTTCTTTCCCACATTTTCACTGTCTTGAACAGCACACACAGCAGCCAGATTCTGCTGTAGGTAGGTGTATGCTCCAGACTCTGTTTTAGGACGAGACTAAGGCTCATCCTCTGCCTCTTCCTTGTCCTGCTTCCAGAGGGAATGAGGAGCGCGAACTGCAAAGAAGCTGCAGCAGTTCTCCCTGTCCTCTTCCACGATTCTAACATCTGCTGGATATTACATGAAGCATTACCCGTCCTGCAGTATACATACGGGTGCAAAGACAGAAAGGGCTGGAAAGCACATTCGCTGTACAAGGCTTTTAAAACCCTGATACACCCATGCATAGAAGAACACAGAACTGGAGATGACGCGTTACATAATGCAGAAACATCAATACGTGCTAAAGTTATACTGACTGCTGTCATGATAGTTCATCTTTACAAGCTATTAGATATACACTACCACTTAGAAAAAGAGTGAACTGACTTAAGACAGATACCAACTTAAAAGCTATGGAAATATTCACCTCTTTGCCTTGCAAGTAAGTTAAAATCTAAATGGCAATATAAGTAAGAAACTTTATGCTGATTCCTTAGAAATCAGCCATACCTTGCATCTAAAAAAAGCTGAGCAAGGTCAGAATTATTCCATTCCAATATGTGGTAATTTGCATTTAGTAATTTTAAAATAATGTATTTCAAAGTGACAAAACAAATCTGGTTTCTCAAGGTGCATGACAATGGATTAATTTACAAAGGATTCATTTGCAATTAGGTCATTCTTACTCTCATATATATACACACACACACATCTGAACACATAATAGTTTTCTTATCTTGAAATCATATTTCCTATTTGGCATGTAAACTAAAATTGACAAAAATTTTGATAACCATTTTTCCCCATGGCTGTGACAGAAACAAATTATTATCTCAATCCAGAGAAGCATGAATGCATAGTTTTATTGTGTATAATTTTTATACTCACTATAATCAGTTTTTTATACAGCTAATACATTTTTCTTTGTGTCATATTCCAAATTGTGGTCTTTTTTTCCCTGTTATTCTCTTGGTCCTGACTCTTCTATCCCCATTTTACTGTATTTACTGTATCTTTATTTATCAGTACAAGTTTTGGTGACATTTGCTGAATTGTGCTGATTGAGTCTGAATCTAAAGGTAGCAACGGTTTAGTCATAAGACTATATGTACTCCTGGTATTAAAAGCAACAATCTCAATCAGCATAAGAACTAAACCCAATTCCCATGACTGAAATACTGGAAAGTGAAATTCTGCATTCTGTTGGAGCATGAGCTGATTTCTCTTGAAGTTTCTTTTCATATTCAGAGAGTAACTCCAGCATATATAAAGATTTTTAAATCTTGTAATTCAGCTATGATAGATATAGCAGATGTAAGAATTCAGACTAAAGGAATCTGTACAAATGACAGGTGAAATTCTGGCCCAAACCCAGGAAAAAAGTGCAAAACTTGCACTAAATTCATTAAGCCATGATTTCAGAATTCCAGTCTCCCAAAGCAAATCAAGCTCTTCCAGGATATTATTATCAACCACTAAATGCGTGAGTCTCTTTCCC
>NW_009633678.1:18544-23308 GCF_000690535.1 Cariama cristata
CATAAAAACACACGAGAGAAATATATGTGTGGGGTTTTTTTTTAAATCTGTTTACTACTAAGTGTATGTGTACATAGATTATAAAACTTTGTTGTTCTGGATCATGATAGATGTGGATGAATTTTTATTGATTGGTTCACGTAAGACCACGTATCTTTCCTAACTTCTTTCTCTTATGCTTTTGTTAATACAAAAAAAAATAAATAAGCGGACAGCCGATATCTTGATACTTTCTGATATCCTCCTTCATATGCAAAGTTAGTTTATCAAGCTGTTAGCTGCAGTCTAGCAGTTTTCCTTCCCTAGGGATCAACTGTGCCATGGCATCTTCTTCCACTATCCAATGCAATCATAGCAGAATAAAGCTCTGCACCTGAGATGTGCCCTCCGCTCGCTGGTTCCTTCAACAGAGGCACACTTTACCCTACCGAAACCAAAAGGGCAACCCTGAGGAGCATGCAGTGCCCGTGCTGGTCCAGGCAGTAAAAGCAGACCGTGCTACCCAGGTAAAACCCCTGTGATACAACAGAGCACACAGGTTCCATGGGTGTTTCCGCCTGCCAGTAGCTTCTGGGATCCCCTTGGAGAAGCAGAATGCGCAGGTGGTTTTTCAGAGCCTACAAAATAAAGTCAGTTGAAATTTTGATGCTTAGTGTCTGCAGTTATTGAGAATATTCAGTGCATACATCCTGAATGCACTGTTCAGTCTAGGTGCAGTAATTAAGTAATTAAGTAATCTGCAATTCAGTACTGCTGTCTCTCAGTGGTGAGAGATGAGCATGGCAGTCCTCCCCTAAAACAATAAATGTTTAATTCTGGTATGTGTTTCACATATTTCTTTATAAAATTCTTTTTATTTGCCATTTGAGGATTCTTTAGAACTTTTATGGTGCCTTTCATCCATGTTGTCAAGATTTTTCTCCACATTCACAGAAATTAGAAGTTTTGAAGAAAAATGTTGAGAATCTGTTATAATTAATGATCCCAGAAAACTGATTTTAAAGAAAAATACAAAATCCTAATCCAAGAGAAGCATGACAGTTAACAGAAGTGAAAGAAGCTTTGTATGTGAAGAAAATATATTTGCATATATTAATGTACATAGTATTATATGCTGATCATAAACATTCAAACCTCTTTTTAGTTACACATGGTGAGCACTAAATAGTTATACTATTTAGTATGCTGATTCCAAGAAATTAAACATCAAATTTAGCAGTGATTCAGTATTCTTTATTAGCAGCGCTGGATGCACGGGGGATCCTTCCACCTAGCGTGCATACCGTGCTTGTGTTAGTTACAGGCTTATATTTTTTAGGTTTTATACATATTCATAAGACTTCCAAGAGATTATTAACTTATTAACAATTTTCCCGGAACTCATTATCATAGGCAACTCCCATTTCCGTATGTCCATTTTAGTCCTTTTGGGGGTCTTCAGAGACATCTGGTGGTCTTTTACTTCTTCCACTCTTCTTCATCACCATGTCCTTTTGCTGAACTTTTAGCTCTCATCTTCCTTTTTCTTGATTGACAGCAGTCTCAGGTCCTGTTCTCCTAACAAGGTCCTTGGTAATGATTTAAGAGTTCCTGCCTTGAAGTGCAGTCCCTGATAATGAGCGCAACGTCCTTGATTTAAGGGTCTTGTTATCACTTTTATGCCAGATGTGGTCATGCACTGGTACAAAGTTACACACTACTACATACCATTGTAACAGGCTTGTGTTTCTAAGATTAACTCTCTAGTTCCCTTAGTATCAATACAATAGCTTCCTACTCTTAATTCAACAGTTTCTCTAGTCAAAAAGAACAAGATTAACACTCATGATTAATGTTGTGAATTCTCAAATCTATTGAAAGAACAGCACCAGTATAGTAAATAGTTCACCTTCAGGAACAGGCAGGGGGTAAAAAAGCTTTTGCATTCTTTCCCTGTGCTGCTGGCACAGGACAATGCACTAGTTCAGCTGAAGTAGCCACTTCACAAATGTACAAGTAAAATATTCTGTGTGCATACACATACATTTACACGTACATTCTTGTCTCTCTGTGTTTGTTCTGTTGACTAATAAAGCATATAATATTGGAAATAATGCTGCTTTTGCTTTGTGATGAAATTACTTTGAAAGTAGGTTTAGGAAACAAAAAAAAAAGTCTCCCAAAAAAGTACTACTAAATAAATCACAGTTACATATGTAAATAGGCTGATTACATTTGGCTGCACAACTGAATAACAAATTACACTGAAAATGGCTTTTAAAACTTGCAACTCCAAGTCTGCCCCCAGGCTGACCCAAGTGTCCTTTCATTTCAGCACAAAGCCATTACTCAGCTATTAAGTGCCATCCATTACAAAACTAAAATCATGTGCAATTACAATTACACGCTCATTTAGGTGTGCAATTGCTTATTTTTACACATGCAATTTTGATACTGTCTTTAATAAATGTTTTATGCTTTCCTGAACCATATCTAGCAAAGGGAGTAAGTGTGACTGTGTGGCTTTCTGCAATCTACAGCCTTTAGGAGCACAAGCAATATGTTGCAAAAAAGGAAATAACCTTTCTTTAGTTCACCAAGTAGAAAAAGCCAGTTGGTTTGGCGGTGGGTTTTTTCTACATATATGCATTTTGTTCACACAGCAATAAAACCTTTAATATTTATATTTTGCTATATATAATAAATCTCTCTTGGCTAGACCTGTCATTGACTCTTTAATTATTGTATATGTCAGGTATTTGAGGGAACACTAGATTATCCCCACGTAATGTAAGAACATAAACAATACCAAAATAGGTAGACATTTCCAGTAGGGTAATTACCAGTACCAGGCAAACTGGGAGACAATTGATGAAGTGGAAAAAAACGTTCGCTTATGTTTTGATTTCCCACAATCAGAAGCAGGATTCTCTCTAAGCACAAGCAAAGGTGCTTAAGACAGCAGGTTGCTGGGATCTGCGAAATGGCTGCGGTCCAGTGCTCCCTCTGCCTACGCCAGACTGCTGGAAAGCTTGTTGCTCCTGAGCCTGCTGGGAAGATGGGAATATTAGGGCTGGTAATGGCTGCTTTTTGAGGTGAAGTAATAGTTAGCACCTCGCATGCTGCCGCCTGTGAGTTGGCAATACCAGGAGTAGCAGTGAGGCCAGCTTTCCAGCAGTCTGGAAAGAAAAGTAATTTCTTTCCTCTTGCCCTATTTCTGCTCCTGCCCTTTCTCCTTCCCTTATATATTAAAAAGCAGCAGCCCAGTCTACAGCCCCTATGAAATACACAAGTGAGGTTTTTTACTGCTTAGTTCATCCTTAGCATATTTAAATCTGCAGAAATACTGGAAGGATATGTAATTCTACATCACTGTACATGATTACCATTTCAGTATGTCAACCACAAAAAGGGCTGTGTTGATCTTGTGCAAATCTGGTTTGCAGCACCTAGCACGCTTCTTTCAAAAAGCACAACAGCCCCATGAAAAACTGTACCTTTATCTTGGTTGCCCCATAGACTTTCCCATCAGTAACTGTTCTGGTGTAGCAGCAGACATTTAATATTTATGTGCACTTACATATTAATAATTGATAATTAGTTCTGATCTAGCTAAGGGCAACGGTTGACATGAATAGAGGAGCAACTGTTTTACATGATAATCTTGTGAGAACAGATGACGGGTCAGAAGAAACACGGTATGTCTGAGTATAAACTAATTCACTTGGGAGAAATTACTTAAAACCAGACTTTAGAAGGCAGCAAGTGGGTTAGCGAGTATGCAGATATATTGCATCAGTGTCTGCGAAAAGAATGTGATGGTGAACCATGCGCGAACAGTTCGGGGAACTAACTGGAAAACACTATAGGGGCATGACATCTATATATAATAGCCTCTATTTCAGGGACAGTACTCAACTGTGCAGATCTAACTTAAGAAAAATAAAACTCAGAGATTGCAGCAAAGAAGAACCAAGATGCTTGGTGGAACAAAAAAGTCTTTACACATAACAAACCAGGATTGTCAATCTTAACATCGGATATCAATAATTAAATACCTATTATTTTAATTACTTGCTATTTATATAATTAAGTTACAACTTGATGTTCCCTACCTATTCTGAACCCTTGGAGTCACAGTTAGTAGGTGTTATGAAATATTAAAAAAACCAGAACAAAATATTTAACAAAAAAGTTAAGGACTTTTCATTAATGTTGTGTACTTAAGTAATGTGACTATCTGGCATCTAGCAAATTAACATCAGGGAATTGTAGTCTGCCCATTTGGGAGTTATCAGGGCATTTGCATTGTTGTTGTTGAGTACAGGTTGTAAAAAAGAATACATTTTAATTTCCAAAACACGGAGGATGCGGTCACCAAGCGCAGAGCCAGCGGCCATCCCCGGGTCCCTCGTGCCCGTGTGACGGGGTGGTGCGGTCGGGCAGGCTGCCGAGGGCTGTTCTCCGACTTACAGCCCACACCTGACGGCTTTCCCACGTCTGGGGATTTGCCTTCTCTTTCTGGAAGAGTTTGGTTGTGGAGGCCTCACCATTGTGTTCAAAAGTCACTTACTTTCTCCTAATTTCCACTGTACGGCCCTGACGAAACATGACTACACTTTGCGGGTGGGAGGAGTAGTTTTAAAGACTACAAAGGACTCTGTCCCTTTATTTCCAGTCTCTCTCAGTTCTGACAGAAGAGGCGGCTGGCGGCAGCACCTCACCTTGCCTTCCCCGACAAAAAACGGCCGCGCCTTGGTCAGGCACCCTTCAAGTCTGCGACCT
>NW_009633679.1:0-2410 GCF_000690535.1 Cariama cristata
ATATATATTAATATATACATATCTCATGTCCCTGGGGAAGTTTTAATCCTATGAAAGCTTATACTATCATTTAACATGCATTATGTTAATAAATTTTGAAACTTACAGAGGAAGGCATATTCCAAAAGTTCAGTGAATCATTCAGTTTCCAGCTGTACTTCATCCGTGTATCAGTAGATTCCTAGTGTCATGCTGTCAAACTCTGGAAGGTTGTGTTAGAATTAAACACTCCAACTCAGGCTTTAACACAGGATGGAAAGCTTATCTAACCTGACAGTACTCTAGAAATAATCGTTCTAACTTGTCAAAGATGGTACATGCCAGAATCTTTACATCATTTAGAAGTGAAGGAAGTTAAAGAGAAAAAAAAAAAAAAAAAAGAAATCTTATAAAGCCCTATGGTCAAATTTGAACCGTGGCAAAGGAGAGAGACATAAACCAAAACAGAAACAAAAATGCACGGAATTTCATAATATACATCATTATGACTCAGAGTTTAGCTTTAACCCTTAGCTATATCTAGAATCCTATTCAAATTGAAGGACTAAATGATAAAGAAAGATGGTATTTCTCAACACCATTTGTCAGTGAGAGGCAGTTTATCATCTATTAACTGATTGTAGCTGCCTTTGCAGAAGCAGCCTCCAGTTGACTGTGGACATCTAAAATGTTTTTCAAATATGAAAAAGCTTGGCCTATTCTGTTGTTTATAATGCATTTAGTGAAAAAAGTTGTGTGAATTTTAAAACAAATGTCCCCTTTTCATGACAGGGACAACCCTTATTTTAATGTTCACATAAATTAAAATAAAATAAAATAAACTTCAAACAGAAATTTGCTAACATCATTATTTTCTTCCAAATATCCCTTACTCTGACCAGTTCTTTTCTGTTTCTAAATACATGATTGTTTTGGTATAAACAGACAGTTACAGCTGTGCCAGAAACACACTGATTCTCACTCTTAGATGGGAGGCAACTTACCTGAAAACAATTAGTTCTCTTGCAAGGTTTATATTTGCTCTTCAAACAGTAAAATGCTTAAGTGTATGCTAAGAGTGCATGTAATCATGTTGACTACGGGCCATTGTACTTTATCAAGTACTTTGGTCCGTTGGAATATTTTTTTACTTCTATTCACTCAACTAAGTAATCTAGATGACAAACCTCTTTTGAAATTAGCTAATCTTAGCTAACCAAAAGGATCCCTGCTCAGACTACTGAATCTCTGTACCAATTTTACTCAAGTAATGACAGTTGCGCAGAATCCTGTTGTGTGCTTTTGTAATTTAACTACATTACATTTAAACTATACAAAATATTTAGACATATAGATTGATTCAGATGCCTAAACATGGGCATGGAGTGCCTTTTGAGACATACTAGAGTAGCCATATAGTGCTATTATATTTGACACAGGACATGCAAAAGAGCTGCACCCTTCTGAACCAGCAACTAAAGACATACAAAACTACTCTAGGACTTCTCACATGATGGTAGACAATTAAATTAAAGCACCTGAATGGAATCTCTGATGTCTGCATTCTGCTGAAATTGCTCTTTAAGCTTTGTTACCGGTATTGGCTGACTATAATGGGAGCTTAGACACATACCTTGTATAAGGGCCTCTACACTGTAGATGCCTACATTTTTGAATCTGAAGCGGTCTCCCAATCTAGGTGGGAAATTTTTGGAATATATACCTTATTTCAGTCATCTACCTCCTTTCAGTTTCACTGAACACTTCACAACAGAAGGCTTTTTCATGGGCCACCTTCCTGACCAGTAATCCAGTCACTTGTTTCTTAGAATGTCTAAATGTCATGCAGACACTCTTACAACTCCTACAACCTTATTCTCACTGTTCTCCACACTAGGAGACAGATTGGTTCCCACTGTGGCTTCTGGTTTTCCTTCGAGTAGACCCCAAAACAACCTGCTTGAAAGAGACCAATGAAATGTCTGGGAAGAATAGCTGTCCCTGGAATAATTCAGTGTGATTTATATTCAGTCTAACACAGTGCTGAGGTAGACCAAAGTAAGCCCATTGGAAGATCACAAAAAAGTTGGAAGAAAGAGCAAGTGAGGTAACAGATGTCAAACCCTAAGACAGGAGAAATAAGGATCAATACTGAGGCAAGCATGACAAGACCCTTGACTGGACAAATGAAATTGGTTTTGTGTGATAACTAGCAGCCTATTAAAGGTAAAAATCGGAGACAGGAGAATGGAGAAGAAAACAGAAGAAAGCAAGCTGTCCTGGTTTGGCTAAAACAAGACTACTTCTCCTTTCAGGGGTTTTTCTTTCAGTTAAGTACCTTCTAAGTAACTGCACTTTCTGAAAGTACACCTACATGTTTTTCAGTGTCTGAGTTTCAGGCCTGATAACATTTGATGTTTACAGTTGCTAC
>NW_009633680.1:0-16049 GCF_000690535.1 Cariama cristata
ATAGTCCTGGTTTAGCCAAACCAGGACACAATGACATTGACCAACACACATGTGTGCATCTTATTAGGCCCTGTGAACTCAGGGGTGTCCAGTTTGTTTAAATGTTCCTTAATGTTTCTCCTCCACCAAAGGTAACTATTCCTTGATCCAGACTTTCCCACTGGTGTCTGGGGCCTGGGATTCCTGAAGGCAAATATCTTTTCTAGTAAAGACTGAGGTAAAGAAGACATTGAGTGTAAAATGATAGAATCACAGAATCATAGAACAGCTCATTTTGGAGGGCACCTTTAAAGAACATAGGGTTCAACCTTTTGTGGAAAAGAGAGCCTAGAGGAGATTATCTAGCACCCTGTTCCGTTGTGTCTTGAAAACCTCTAGTGATGGGGACTCCACCATGTCCTTTAGGAGATTGTTCCAGTGATTGATTGTTCTCACTGTGAAAAATTTGTTTCTTATATCAAGATGAGTATGTTGGCCTTTCCCATGTACCCTATCCCATTCAGCAGCTGGCCCACATTTTCCCTAGTCTTCCTTTTGCTACTGATGTACTTGTAGAAGTTGTTTGTGTTATCCTTCCCATCCCTTGCCAGATTCAACTGCTGGTGGGCTTTGGCTTTCCTAACCCCATTTCTGCATACTTAGACAGTGTCTCTGTATTCTTCCTGGGTCCTTCTATCCCTGCTTCCACCTCTTGTATACTTTTTGTGTTTGAATTTTATCAGGAGCACCTTGTTCATCCATTCAGGCCTCCTGCCACATTTGCTTGCCTTCCTGCGCATGGGGGTGGACAGTTCTTGAGCGTAGATGAAGTGACCTTTGAAAATTAACCCTCTGTCCTGGACCCCTCTTCACTCCAGGACTGTATCCCATAAGATTCTTCCAAGTAGGTTCCGGGACAGGCCAAAGTGTTTTCTCCTGAAGTATAGTGGTGTGATTCTGCTTTTTGCCTTATTCCCTCCCTTCAGGGTCCTGAACTCCACCATCTCATGGTCACTGTAATCAAGGCTTCTCCCAGCCTTCAGGTCTCTGACTGAATCTTTGCTGTTTGCAAGTGTGAGGTCCAGCTGAGTACCTACCCGCACTGGCTTCTTATACACCTAGGTCAGGAATTCATCATCAATGCACTTCAGAAACATCCTGGATTGCTTGTGCCCTGCTTTGTTTTTCCTCCAGCAGGTATTGGGGTGGTTAAAGTTCCCAATGGGGACCAAGGCCATGTTGTCTGAAGAATGTCTCATCTACTTCTTCCACATCAGGTGATCAGTAGCAGTTACTGATGCTGCTGATGTTGATCAGCCCTGTTACTTTACCTGTTAGCTCATAGCGATATAATTTCTAGTTGTTCCTAAGTCACAAAAGGATCTTTGGAAGGAGACATAGAAACTTGATCCTTTGAGAACTTTAAAAAAATACTGGACAGACTATTATGAGATGTGCCACAGGAAACAGGCATGCATTGGAAAGGAAAGGGAGTGGATGATATCTTTTTTTTTCATTCACTTTCTTTTTGTCTATTCTGTTGCAACAGCAAGGTTCATAATTGATACTACTTCTGTTTGTGGCACGAGGCACCAGGATATCAGCTTGGATGAATGAAGGGACTTTACTGATACCAGCAATCTTTGAGCCTTCTTATTTTTTCCTTTTCCAATGAAATGTTTGAAGCTTCATGAAACCTCTTTTTTTTTTCTTTCTTTTACTTCTTTCCTGTGTTCAGTCTTGATGATTATCTTGGTGTTCTAGTTTTCTGGCAAATGGTGGCAATCACTTTTCCTCCAACGAAAACAATTTTTTATCAGTTTTATTATGACATAAAAATTTGGTGAAAAATGAATTAGCATTTGATTTTTCATGTTGTTTTCCTTTTCCCTGAACTATTTCTCCTGTATCTGATTGTTTTTCTTGCTGTGTAATAAGTCCTAATGATCGCAAAAGGGTTGGACATGACAGAAACATACAACAGATGAAGATACTTTTCATTTCAATTTTTCTGTTCTCCAGGTATCTATTGAACTATCTAGTCATCTGTGTACTCGGTAAGATGTCTTATTTTATCTTGTCTTCCTCATCTGTTTTTTCAGGCTTAAATTTCTTTTTAAATTGCTGCTAGACATTCTTAAGCCAAAAAAAGAGACACGTTTATTTCAGCAAGTAAAGATATAAATGTAATCTTGCAAAGAGAACCCAGTGGTCAGTCTTGTATAACCACGGGAAACTTTCTTGCAGATTACAGAAAATGAAAGAACAAAGTTTGCTAATTGTAGTATATTCATTGACTATGTGAAACAGTCTACCCATAATCCGAACTCCAAAAAAAAGAGTTAAAAAAAAAGTTAGTGGCTGCTGCACTGTAGTATTTCCTTCTTTTCCAAGGCATAATCCAACTTTTTCTTGAACTAATGTACACAAGTCACTTTAACTGCTGGCTGCATAACTTTTGGCAATTTGTTTGGTATTCCAACCAATCTTTGTATAAAGAACAGTCTGAATTGTTTATAGGTTTGTCCTCCTGCCCAGAGTTTATTCCATGATCTCTTATTTTGAAAACAACTGTACTTACAGGGATGCTATTAAGTAGTTTGGGCCTTACATTGAAAGGTTGTGGTTAGTGGGCAGAAGATTCATAGAACTTAGAATCATTAGATGTGTTTATCAACAGTTAAAGAAGAATAAAGCAAACGAGGCAATTCTACCTAAATATTACTGTCCAGTGTTCTTACTGTGCAGTATGACAATAATTTATGTTTTCATAACAAACTCTGGTTTTGTTTCTTAAAATTATTGGAAATGTAAAGTCACTAAGAAATAAGAAGTGACCTGTCAAATTACTCTCTCCACATTGAATGTAGGGTGAAAAAGGAACTGACTGAGTACAAGATGAGGATCAGGATGACTCTGACTATTTCTACTGATTTTTTTTTTCCAGTTTCAATGTATGGATCGTGTTAACAAAATAAGACTCGTAATTGCACAGTTATGGAATTTAGTATTAATCTGGTGTCAAGGCTGTATACAAGTGTCTAAGCAACATTGTCATGTCTTCAAAACTATACTTAGAGGAACCTTGGCTTTGCATTGTCTTATCTCGGTGGGGAAAGGCAGTAGATGGAAGGAGTTGCCATTTTTGAATCTGATCTGGGTTTGGCTGAAATCAATGATGCAGTGCTGTGCAGAAAAACCCCTGAACTATCTTTGAAGAACTTTATTTCCCATCTGAAAGCATTGGTGCTTATGACATTGTTTTGTGTGTGGGATAACTAGCTCTGCAAAATAATAGGTTTAATTAGTTTAGGTGCAGCATTTCTCCGATGCATCTACACTGCTTCCAGAATTCAGCAGCTATTTCTGCATAGTGCTATACTGTTTTGAAAGTGAAGACATGAACTCATCCCTTTTTAGTCATCAGAGAATCCAAACAGGACATTTATTCCTCATAGCCTTAAGACCAAATCTGTACGTGAATGATCCAGCTTTGTTGCTAGTCAATAACACATTTTGCTGAAAACAACCGGTCAATTCCCCCAATTGTTTAAAAAAGGGAGGTTTTATTGAAGGGGCAAGTAACATTGTGAAGTAAAACACTGAAAGAACTCAGGAAATTGCCAAATGAGCCTTCCTGCTTCCCTGTGTACTTTCATTAAGGTACAGATTTTAACTACGTGGTATTTAACTAAGTTAATTGTTTCAGAATGTCTGGAATTTATGTGCCACCTTTAGAGATATGTAAAAAACCAGTCTCAGAATTATTAGTAATTGATAACTCATTGAAGATCAGTGAGGAAAGGGAAAAAAGTAGCGACTACCTTTAAAAAGGAAGAAAAAGAACAGTTAAAAAGAAAAGACTGATCAATATAAATATGATTCCCCCCAAAATTCTGGAACAAATGACAAACAACCTAATTTTAAACACATAGAAGATAAAGAGTTTAATAACATCCAACATATGAATAATAGTCAGAAACAAATTGTGTCAGTTGTCAAACCTTGTCAAGGCAATCTACAACAGAGCAGAAGGCTCCGGATACAGAAGAATTAGCAAGTCTATCCCGATTTTAGCAAGATCTTTGATATAGCTTTATATGGCATTCTAATAAGAAATCAAGGCAAATTTTCTCAATTAAACTACTGTAGAGTGGGTGTAAAATGGGCTTACTGTGTCTAAATAGTACTTTTCACACTCTAGCAAAAGCACTAAGGTTACAGTGGATCTCAAGCTGAATATTAGTCAACAAGATGATTTAAAAGGAGTGATTTGAACGTGTTTGGGTTAGCCTAAAGATTAGCCTAAAGAAGAGAAGACCAAAGAGAGGACACGGTAGGAGAAGAACTAATAGCATAAACTGTAGCAAGAAAGGTTCTGATTAGGAGTAAGGAAAACAGTTCTAATGGCAAGGGAGGTGAAGTGCTGGAAGAGATTGCCTAATGATTGCTTGGAGTATCCATCAACAGATGGGACAAACAGCTGTTAGGAATGACATGGTTATAACTGAGCCTGCCGTAGTGTGGGAGGAGGGGAAATGGGTAACCTCTGGAGTGATTCTGCATTTCTGTTTATGACATTTTCCTGCAGAACTCTTATTAAAAACAAGAGTCGCAAGTAGAGCACTAGTGATTCCTGTGTTCTGCACACAAAGTAGTTGTACTGCAGTGCATGTAATCTGCGTGACGTAGAAACACTGTGACAGCTGTTCGTTGTATTTAGGGAGAGTTTTTTTACTTCATTCACTCAATTATCATTCATATTGTGCGGTGTGGGTTTGACCCAAAGTCCATCAGCAGGCAGAATGGTTTAATAGATAGGCCACTGCATATGGTCAGGCAACCAAAGTCTTTCTTGCTTTGCCACTGACTGTTTTTGTAACCCAGCTTAAATCCCTTGGGCTCCCTTTGGTTTCTTTCTCATGTTTTGTTTGCCATATTTTTTTTACCTGACATGATTCAAGGTCTTGCTTGATGCAAGCTCTGGTAAGAAGGGATTATGGCACTGTGGGTGTTTGTATAGCACCTGGTATTACAGAGCTTGAACTTAACTGAATCTTCAGTGTGCTACTGTGACACAAGTAATGAGCCACAATAACAGACGCTGAAAACCACAACTCTTCCTGTTGACTCCAGTGGAAGTAATTGAATCAGGCCTTGAATGAATGAAGACAGGATCTTAAAAGGATATTCTTGGTCAGTAGTCTCTCTGAATGTCTTCATGTCCTTGTGCCATCTTATTCTCCCATTCTCATTTGCTTGTGTCAGCTGTCATCTTACTCTGATTTGATGTGTCCCTGCTGTAGCATTTCAAAATACAGAATGCATGAAATAGGCCTTTCATATGAGCATGCATATGAGTTTTGCTCAGACATGTCTGTGGTCAAAATCTGATGTTCTCTGTCTAGTTGTATATTTCAGAGGCCACTCTTTTAACTTATCTAAGAAAGCATATTATCCAAGAGAACTGACTTGTACATAAAGTATATAGAGAATGAAACATTTTAAAAATTATGTGTAACTCATACACAAATGCTGGGCTAAGAACAGAAGTCATAGCGTGTTATGTTTGAGAATCTTTTTTTACTTTTACTGTCATTTAAAACCAGTATTTCTTTAAGTTTTACATAATATGTTTTTTCATTGGGGAAAAAAAATCGGAGTCTAACTAATGGTGAGACAGCTTAAAAATAATTGTAACTAGGAACTGGGCCATGATTAAAATTGTTCAGCTGTTCGTTTTATTGTTTGTTCCCAAAACCTTAAATGCACTCTCTGAGAACAATAACAACAGTTAGCATGTAACTCCTTATGGGCCAATTCATGCAGTTCTCTCTCAGTCTTTTCTTACTGCAGAAAAACTCCTGTTTAGGGGGCTTTGTAAGGAATTCAGAGTTGGACCTATATGTTCTAACTATTTTGTAATAATAACATGGAAGCTACCATGGAGAGAGAAGAAAAAAGCAGAAAGAAAGGAGAAACAAAGTGAAGTCTACCCTACTAGCATATTGGGATTCAGGGAAGTGTATAGAACAGAAGAGGCTGTGATGTCCCTTTCGGGTAATACCTGTATCTTGGTTAACCTTAGTGAAATAGGTGGGATATGTGCTGTTGGGTTTGCTATGAGAGGGATGAAACTTCACAGTGAGCATTATAGTGATAGGAACTACAAAGCAAAACAAAACAAACAGAAAAATATGATGGCCACTTGCTACAATAAAACATAAACTGGTTTCATAAGTAAGAAATCATATTTGCTGTTGGTTGCCCTTAGCTGATGCATGGAAGGTGTGAGCTTCTTGAGGCAGTGGCTCAAGGCCTCCAGATTGGTTTGGCCTGTTCGGACCTACAGAAGCTAGGCACTTCTGTTATTAGTAATGGACTTTTCTCCTACATGTCCTCCAAAATCTTGGTCTGTGTTTCCACCTGCAGAACAAACTTCTAAGACTGGTGGTGCAATGCAGGGAATTGTAACCTGTTGTGCCTAAGTTCAGAAGTGATGAGCTACATTTAGGGTGAGATTTTCAAAACCCCATTGCTTTTCAACAACTGCTGGAAGATAAAGTCTTGCGGACACTTGTGAAAGTCACACCCAAAGAGTCTATTTATAGCTAGCTACTGTGCATACAAACACTATATAGTTCACAATGCCTTTTCACTATAAAACCTCTTATCACACCCTTAATATTTTGATTTGACTGCATTTCAGTTGGGTTACCAAGTGTGTGTGGAATGCACAGTTGGGCCCTTTTATAACTTAATTTAGGAAGAGCTGCTGTAAGCATAATTTGAACCTTTTCTTTTGTGAGAAGTATTAAAACCTCACACATGTTTTAGGATGAGTAAGGATGTGGTGTCACTCACAGTAGGAGCCTCATTTAGAGCCCGTTGATGTCAATGGAAACACTTCCCTTTGCCTCAGTGGGCTGTGGACCAGGAGTATGCAAGAGTAACTGAACTAAGGATTCTGTTGACTGTATTATATAGTATATGCTGTACAGTTTTACAAAAATAATCACATTTACTTACCCAGAATACTTAATATTTAATTTAAAAACATAATATAAAAAGAATGGATTTTGCTTTACTGATGTTTTGAGCTTTAATTTAATGTAGCATAGTGAAAAGGACACCAAATATTCTAGTTTTGTATCATTAGAACCAGATGGTCCATGAAAGACTTTTGGCTAAACTAGAGTTTGGAAAGCTTGTAAACTTTGGCTAGTCTGAAAGTGTGCTCAAAAGTGCTGTATCAGATAATATGCCCAGTTTTATAATGTGAAATTATTTGGCTGTTTTCCTGACATCCTGGTAAGGTGTTATACAATTTAGGCAATTATAAGAAACTTTTTTGGATGCTACTGTCATTATTGTTCTGCTTTGGAATTGGAAAAATGACAAAATTGCCCTAATGCTATGGAGTATCCCAGAAAACATCACAGTAAAGAACCAATGAGGAAAAGGAGTGTTATTACTTATTATTGACTTTTTGTGTTTATACGATGGGTCAAATTTATTTATCTCAAAAAAGAAACAAAAAACCCCAAAAATCCCTCAACCCAAAACCTCATGACCTTCATCCTGGAAGAATGATGAATCTTTCCTCTTTACCGTAACAGCGGTGCTGTTAATCAAACATCCCTAGCTGATAGTGACCAGACAGAATATTAACTGATTAACTCCAGAATGCAATATTAAAGTAATAATGACCATCAAGAATGATACATGCAACTTAACTGTTAACATTTACTTCAATATTAAGTCTGCCAGTCCTCCTGCATCCTGGAAGATATCTTGCCTGTAGCCAGCTACTACTCACACTATTTACTTGTGTACTCTGGAGAGTGGAAGGAGGAGGCAGTTTCAATGAGGTAGACAGTTGGGAATTGACACAAATTGCTCAAGAGAAATAGAGGTAACCTGAAGTGTATTTCCTATTGCTAAAAGAGGTTGTGAGAGAAACAGCTGCCCATAATACTTCAAGAGAGTTCAGCTATGTTTAAGATCAGAGATAACTTTTATGGCCTTCTTTCCTGACTTTTATAACAGACTGCCAATTGCAACGAGTAATCTGCGATTGAATTACAGCGTGTTGAGTGTCTTTGGTTGCTACTTTTAATGGTCTTGATGACATTATACAATAGTCTTATACCTTGGGCATTAGGAATGGATTTTCTTTTCTGTGATTTCCTACTAATCCTTCTTAGGTGAAAACTTCTTGCCTCTGCTGTATTAGTGGTTTCATTGTTCCTAACTAAGCTGTTTGTGTGCAGAAAGCAAGCAGGAGCAGGTTCTCTGTGCAGGTATTTCTTAATTTCAATACTGAAATGTGGTCTTGCTCTAAATTTTGCGAATATAGATCAAGCTGATTTCAGTGGGGCTACTCACTGAATAAGGCGTGGAATGGAAAGTCCTTCCAGGAAGTTTTAAACTACCTTTTAAAGAAAACCACATTTAAAAACATGGTAATAAGAGGGCTTCCGTAGGCAGCACAAGTGCTCGATTCAGCAGCATTGTGCCTCTGAAGAAGCCAAGGTTCAGTTATAAGTGGTGTATGACATTTAGTTTCTTTCTAACTGCGTACCCAAATCCCTCGTAACTCTGCTAGCCTGAGTGTTGTTTTGTTTTTTTTTTTTTTCCCCAAGCAGTTGTCTATATAGGTATGTGTGAAAACACTTATTTTCATGCATGTGCCTGTAGGGGTTGTGAATTTGTATCAGTGATTTGCACAACAAAGTCAGGTGGGTACACATAGCCCTGCAAATACTGACAAGGTGATATGTCCTTTGGTCTTCTGTAGTTTCACAGGAGGGTGCTGGCTTAGGTTTTTCTTTGCTTTTAATCTTTCTGGGCTCACAACCTTCCTTTTCCTTTGAACCTTAAGGTCTAGTGAATCAGGCTCCCAAGACTTCATCCATGACCATTGGCAATTTTCTTATGTTAAGGAGTTTAAATGAAAAGTTTTATTGCCTGTACATGTTCAAGCAGACAATGAAAAAAACTAAACGATCATTTTAAAGTCATGACTTCCACGATTCTCTGTACCAAATCGTATCTTGTTTTGGCTTTGCCTTATTAGGCATTAGGGTTTATTTGGAAGATTCTTGTATCTTAGCAAGGCTTTTGAAAAACTGAATCTGTGTTTCAAGTTTATAAAGGAACTTGAAGCAAGAAAAACTTAATGTGACTTTGGGTTAACATTTCTCAACAGTGTCCATGTCATAAAAAGCAAGACATTCATTTGTATAATTTGGCCTTAGGGTACAGGGAGAAGTGAGGGATAGGCAGTGGAAAATATACTGGAGGACTAGTAAGAGATTTGGATCAGAGAGACTATGGCAGAAGCTTGTGAATTTGCAAAAAACCATATGTCTTTTTAAAAAAAAAAAAGTGGAAAGAATCTTGACTCCGGTGGCTATAAAGCATTTCTTAATCTATGAACTACAAACTGTCCTTTAAGAAAATATCAACTCTTCAAGCCTCGTGTTGTAAAATTACTCTGGAAATCAGAACTTAGGCAAAGAGTTAACTTTGGAACTAGCAATGAGATTATATTAAAAGATACCTGATTGTTGGTCCGTGAGCTGAGTGAAGTATCCAGAAAAGTCCTACAAAAAATAGAATGCTTCCTTTCAGAGCTAACGTGTGTCTTTGCATTGTGCCCCAAGTACTTGGTGCCATTGGTGCCAGACTAGGGATTTAGTGGTGATCCTGATAGTTGTACTCTCTGGCCTCTCTTCTGCTCTTGCTGTAGAGAGGAATGAGGTAAATTCCAGTCAAACGATGTCTTTTCCCAATACATCAGCTCAGTGCTGCAGGTCTTCATGGTTCCAACATAAACCCAGCCTTTGCTCAAACCACTCTAAGCTACCTCTGTAAGCCTGAAGTGTGCTCCCCCACCAATGTCCTGTGAAGTAGGCCATGCATGCAGAGCGGCTGCTGGAAGCATGTCAGCCTTTACCTGCTCTGAGGCAGTGACTTGTACAAGGTAACTCAGATGCTGCGGAATGCCAAACACCCACAAGTGTTTTTGGTAACAACCTTGGGCAGACACGAATGACCATATACACTATGCTGAGCTGTGTAATTAGTTGTATTTGTTTTAATGGAGATGCCAGAACATGCAGAATGTGGCTGCATATTGAAAGCACTTCTGCTGTAAATGTAGAAGACATTTTTACAAATATCTTAAAAGACTTCTTGTAAATTAGGTAGAGATCATTTTCCTTCTTCCTCATTCACTTTATAGCTCCCCTATGAAATGTGAAGAGAATTAGAACTGTTAGTCTGACAAATTTGACAATTTTAAGAAGAAACAGTTCTTGCAAGAGAAGAGCAAGTAACATAATGATTTACTTGTGGCCCCTGTTTTGCAAATTTACATTTTTCCCTTAGGTCAGGAAATACTTAAAAGCTGGTGCTACACAAACCTGTGCTTTGGTCCTAGAACTAGCAAATAAAACACATGGTAAATAATGAAACTCCAAACAAAAGAAGCTATTCTGAGAGTATAGTTTGGAGTCTAGGATGTAAGGATAGAGGAGAAGCAAGGACAGACTTTCTTCAAAATGTTTGCTTTAAAGTTACCTTACATATTAACTCACAGTAAGATTTTGTAGCTCTGCATATGAAGAAATAGTTTATCATCATTTCAGATCAAATTAGAGAAATATCCATTAGTCCCCCAGGCTGTTTGAATCCATTTAATACCAAGAGGTGAAAAAGCCACCCAAATCCATGGTAGTGTTTCAAGCTGGCTGACCTAGTTAAAGGCTGGCTGATATGTGCTTGAAGCCCCACATGAAGTAGTAAATGCAATACTCCTGTGAATGGGCAGCTCTGCGCACCCTTACAGCCAAAAGACAAGTGCAGTTTATTTCTAAGTTAAAACCCAGCATGGCCATACTAGCCAGGAATGGCCAGGATAATGTGCGACAGAAATTCTTTCTCTACTTTCAAGGTGACAGCATGCAGTGGGTGCTGACTCAGGTGTTGACTCTGTGCCTTGGGGAAGCTGTTGGAGAAGAGCACAAAGAGGAGTTTTTGCACTAGTGCATTCGTTTGGCATTGGGGGGCCTAGTTCACGTATTCAAGTCATAACTTCTGAGGACAGAAGGGACCACAGTGAGCACTCCCTGGCCCTGGTGTAGCACAAAATTTTGAAGAATCATTACTGCTCCCAACATCTGTTATGTGATCCAGTAGTAGCTCCTATTCCAATCTATATCCACAGACAGGATGGTTTTGACATGCATCATGTCAGCCAGCCAGCCAGATGTTTTGAGGCACATAATATAATTATTGATATGAAAATCCAAACAAGGTACCATATAAAGGCAGCCACTGTCTGATCATTATGGATGAGACCATCAGTCTTGTTGCTGTAACAAACCCTGTATTCATTATTGTAGCTCAGGGCATTTTTTCTTTGCCAGAATTGGCTGTTCTTTTAATGAATGTTGCAAATCAGAACCCAAATTACATGCCTTAAACTGTCTTAATTTTTGATTTGCAATGAAGAGTTCAGGAGTTTGATTTGTGTCATGGCAAAGCATTCCCCAGTGGAGGAAAGGGAGAGAGACATGCCATTAAGGGGCTGCAGAATTTTGTGTGAACAAACTGTAACTCAGACCTCTGGTACAGAGTAATCTCCGTGCTGTGTTTGGACTTCACCCTGGCCTCTCCTGCGAGCTTACTCACAGGAGGTAGTGCTGACTTTGACAGTGTTTTGATAAAGATGCAAAGTGTTTCACCAAAAAGATTTAAGCTTTATTGCTGGTCCTGTATGTCAGCTCTGTTAATGTCATAAATGGAAGATTTGGGGGGGAAGAAGTGAAAACATATTGAAATTTTGCTCCCAAGCTGATGAAAAATTGGACTTTTTTTACTTCCGAACTCATCTCCAGATAATAATGTCTTTTCCCTTTTGAAAGACTGTGGAATAACTTTTGATTAAAAACCAAAGCAAAGCAGAAGAAAAATCACAAGAGTACTGTCAAAACCAAATGTCTGTTAAAAGCTACCGAGAAACTTTTTTTTTTCCCAGTTTTTCAGTTATATGTTTTATGCACTGTTTTTATGCAATGTTTTATATTTTTTATATTTGACCTTTTTACAAAAAAGCCATGAAGTTTTATTGACTGCCACCAATTGGAGTAAAAGTAGAGTTCCAACAGAACAATTCTGAAGAGGAACTTTTAAAGACAAATTAATTAGCTCAGAGTTCCATTTTGTCTGCACCATAACGTGCAATAAACATATAAGTCCAGTGGCAAATGGGAGTAGGATGCAGACACCTGTTAACATCTGTTTTCTATGTATCATTTACTGTCCAAGCATGACAACCTCATTGTCATATTGACCTTAAACTAAAGTCACTCATGAAATAAGAACAATGAGTCACAGTAATTGCTTGGATCAAGCAAAGGACCGAGAACTCTTGGAGCTGTTCACCTTCAGGGCATGCTTTATAGCCGAACTTCTTGAGCAGATATCTAGGAAGAATTGGGAAGGGTTGGCTTCTACGAGATGAGGAGATGTTGTGCAATGGGATGTTCTTGCTGTCTGGTTCTTTCATCTGGGTGGGGTTTTGTTGTTCTTATTTTTATTGTTATGGATTGTGAGATGGGGAATTGTTTTTCCATGAGAAAAGGCAAAACAACTGCTTTCAGTGTAGAATGACCTTTTAGATTATGTGCATGAACCACAAACAAAAAGAATACAATGAAATACTCCATGGGCAAGCATAGTGAGCTTGACTCACCACTATGTTACTCCAGTTCTGCACCAGATCGGTTCAACTGAACAAAGATGGAGCTTTACCATCCATACTATCTGAGCGGAAGAGGTCTTATTCTGCTGCTGACCAGAATGCTGGTTTGCAGAGAATGAGCACTGCTGCTTCACTGTGGAGAAAGGATTACTGTCCGTGGGGATCCTTTTTATGGCTGTATGGGCTGAATGTCATGAAGAATCAAGACTGTGAAGAAAAGCTTGGCCCAGAGTACTGAGATGGAGGATGTATATCATGTGATACGTGTATCACATACATGTCATGATGTATCCTGACATGACATGAAGAACATTCTGAAAAATTAGACTAAACAAAAAGATCTGTGAAAGTTGCATTTCCTAGTTCACAATGACCTCCGTAATATCAGAGAAGGTGTCAGCACTTTGACTGTTTTACAGAAAATACTTGCATCTATATCAGTTCTAGGAAATAGGCCTTCTAGTGGGTAGTGGCTGACATAACACATATGTCACACTTATCCTTGTTAGGATGTTTTGAGGCTTTCCTTTGAGTAGCTCCCTACCACAGAAATAAATCATCTCCTCGTATAGAGCAGATGAACAACAACATGTGAGAAGAGGATTTATGGTTGTGGCTGCTTTTCTGAATGCCTTAGGTGCCCTGGACTGTAGTTCGATAGTGCCTCCTAGAGGCACAGACCATGGGTACGAAGGCACGAAGCTGCGGTATAGCTGGTACGTTGAGGCGGTATGTAATGCTAATTGTGTATTTACCAGTGTGTTGGCTGATTTCCTCCGCAGCTGTTGTGACTTGTGAACATTTGATTCATTTAATGCAACGGAAATGCTCAGTACTTGGCCTCTGTACCAGTGTAGACTGTCTGTTAATATGAGATAGTGCTTTATGGTTTCTGGCTTGCCTTTATTCCCCCATTGTGGATGCTACGCTAATAGCTACACCTTCCAGGTGAAAAAGGAATCCTTGCTTTCCAGGAGATGCTGAATCTAAGTGAGAATTATGCAATTCTGTGAAGGTGAATCACAGAGGAGAAGGTTGATTGACAAACTTGACTACATCATAAACACTTTTAATCTTCAGTCAAGATAACGGCTTGTAAAACCCAGGCTAATTTGTTTCTGATGACTGATGCCAGTAGGCTGTATTCCTGAAAGCAAAGCAAATTGTACACTGACTATGCAAGCCACGGCTATTCTTGCAATCTCTAGATAGATAGTTGTTCCAAACCTTTTCACCTATATTGACACTTCGTTGACTTCCGGTTGGGTAGTGGGTAGTATAGAAAAGAATGTTGAATATGGATTTAATATAGGATAGAAAAGGATGAATTTGGACACTCACCCTGTCTTTTGTTTTGGCACTTGGCATCCCAGAGGGTACATTTCTGGCATTTGCATCATCCAGGCTTTTTTCTGTAACCTGCCTCACTCTAAGTGGATTGGACTGATATTATGTGACCTGCTATAGCCACAGGAAGTCCACTGTTTTGTACAGGTCATTCAACATTTCTGAGATGGGTTAAATAGTTTCAGCGTGCTGCAAGGTTTTCAAATACTTTCTGAGAATGACCCATTTCTGAACAGAAAAGCTTCGTTTTGGACACATCCCTTCCGTTTACAGCTGCTTCTGCCATTACTTCCCATCTGTGGTCTTGTTGTCCATTTGCAGTCACATTGTTTCCCTGTCACTGTTCAATGGTGGATGCAGGATAGGACTACTAGGAAAGCAAGTATTTAATGTGTCTTCCATCAGTCTTTACTGTGACAAGTGTTTTGTTCTTTCTGAACAGAAGCTAGTCATTCTGGATAATGCTACAATTAATTTGGCCTTCTTCTAAGTTCATCATGCTCTTCCTGTTCATGCTTCTCTGGTCCTTGCTTCCTGTATGTCTTAGTCCTTGGTCCTGCTGATGACTCCAGTTCCTGTGGCAGCTCCTGGCTCTTTTCCAGTTGTTAATTACGGTCCTGGTATTAGAGGAAGGTTGTTTTCTTGTCTGTCCAGAATCAGAAGAGGCATCTGGACCTCTATCAGGCAATGAAGCAGAAGTGCAAAGCAGAGCAAATTCAATGTAACTGGATAGCTTAGTGTGTAATGGGAATTCTGTCAGTACAGGACCATCAGAACCTGATCTGTGATGGGTGGTAGCTGTAGTAATAATAAGCATATACTACTAGGTAGAGGATCAGAAAACATGCATTGAAAGGGTTTAGCTTGTTGTTGCCTTGCTTGCCATCCTCTTGGATTGGGGTGAGAAGTACAATGTGTTTCGCACTACAAGTTGCTATAAAATGGTCTTGAGGCATTATAGCTTGGATTGGATTGGATAGGCTTCTTGTTTTTTTAAAACATTTTAATGTAAATAGAGGTTTGACCAGGAACAGGAGACAGAATAGGCAGAAAAAAGTACAAGAGCTCCTGACCACATTTGTGTGCCAAGATGACATCTGATAGAAAAGCTTTGATCCTGATGGAGACTTTGTATTTGTCAAGGAACCAGTTCAGTCTATGTTCATGTGAATGTACAGGGCTGGGTTGTTGTTTTTTTTTTCAATGAAGTATCAGTTATCACTGAGGCTGAAGGGAAGACTAGACTGACCTCTGCATTGGCTCAGAAGAAGAAAATTCTATTGCTCATATCTGCTTGACATCCAGTTCTTTGTGCAGGCAGACAGTGCTGTCTGGGAGATGGGAAACAAAATGGCAAGCAAGGCTGTGTACTGGGAGAAAATAGAGCCCAAATGCGGATTCTATTTCATATATATGATCAAAACCCAACCAATATCAGGAATGTGTAGTGCATAAAAGCTGGCTATGTGTGAAGCCAGATGGGTTTGTAGCAGAAACAGTTCGACTTCTGAGGGCGTAAAAAATCTGCCCTGATTTGGTACAACCTACTCCCAAGGACTGTTCCTCAAGCATTTCTAGGTCTTGTGGCCATCTCAGGATTCCCCTGGAGTAGCTTGTTGTCCAATTTCATTTGGGGAAAAAAAAACATCAACTAAACAATGAAACGAACTTATTTTTCTAAAACTGAATGTATTGAAATTTCTTTCTTGCAGGAAACTTTGAGATGCCATGTTTTGACTCCTGTTTAGAATGAAGACTTGTTTGGAAATGTGGGAATTTCCTCCCCACAGAACAGAATGTCCAAGTTTTTATCAATTGTTACAGAACTGTGGCTCTCTGGCAATGGAGACTTCATGCCAGATCAAAACCTCAAGGGCAAGAGAAAGACATCATCAAGTTACTCAAGCAGACCATCTGTCACAGTCCACTCAGTGGACTTGTGATGGTTCGT
>NW_009633681.1:0-7677 GCF_000690535.1 Cariama cristata
GGGGGTTGGGGTTTTTTTTAACTGTCTTTTATCTTTCCTTTCCAAAGGAAACACTGTAGAAAATGAATCTAAGGTGGCTGTTGAGGACTGGTCAGAAGATGATGTTTCAGCCTGGCTTTGTGCACAAGACTTGGCAGAATTTGTTGAGCTTTTTAAAATTAATAACATTGATGGCAAGGAACTACTGAATCTAACTAAAGAAAATCTGACTAATGAATTAAAAATTGGTAAGAGTATAGAAATCCAAATAGTGTTTAATCTTTAGAGTATGTGTGAAATGTTGGAGTGAAAGTGGGTTAGGATTTCCATAAATGGATGTTTTTTTCCCTGAAATGCATTTTTATTTCATTACGAGGGCTGATAAAACCCCCTAATGTCACATTATCCACAATACTCGTGTGTGTGTGTGTGTGTGTGTGTGTATTTGCCTATACCTAGAGACACAAAATGCACTTCCACCAACAATGCCATGTTAAGTGGTCTTACCTGCTTTTGTTTCTATTTTCCTTTTTAGATCTTAATGTCATTAAGCTGTGGAAAGGGAATTTCAGCTTTTGTGTATACTTAGTGATTCTGACTTTGGTAAATAGGGTACTCTCTAGTTTTTTCTTAGCAGTCTGAAGAAGTGCCATGTTTATAATACTGTGTGGTCAACTACCTTGAATTTAGCAGTGAAATGCTTCAGTATGCTGTTACTGTAATAGAAAAACACAAGGCATGTTTTAGTTTTTACTTATTTTGGAGATAAAGCATTTGACGTTGACATTTAGTAAGGATCAGGCAAAGCTTGCCTCTCCCAGACACTTTATAATTCATCAGGTGTCCTAGTTAATACATTGCCCTGTCACTTTATTGCAAAACTGTGATTACATTTTAGAGGGAATCACAAGAAAGTGCCATATTAGTAATGATTCTACAGCAGTAATTCTGAAATAAGAAATTTAAGGATGGTAAACTACACTGGAACTTTCTGAATGTAAGTTCTCTGTTCATTTTGATGGCTAGAATTAGGTGTAAATTGGGTGCTGGTATGTTTGCCAAAGTGAGATCAAGTATAGCAAAAGGCTGAATGAGTTAAGCAACCGTTTTAAAAGTACCATTTTATTTTTAGAAGTTAGTATTCTTCATTGTAGGAAGACTGTTCCCTTCCTTTTTTATTTTGTGTGTGTGTGGTATTGGTCCATATCAGATCATAGTATCTCTCTGTATCAGCTAGCATTGTTGAATTCTATAAATCAACAGAGATGCTGGAAATCTGTCAGGAATTGTCATCCATGAAAACCACTTGACTTCATCAGTTTCTGCACACGTTTTCTTTGACATTGGATTAGACTTAGACTCTGTTACCACAATCGCCAGCTGAGGCTAATCAAATAATGCCAGCTAGAAAGTTATGTGAAAATTAAATGCAGTGTGCCCAGTGATGAGAACTGACCTGCTGAATATAGCATTCTCTATGGAAGCCGTTGCTTTCTGACTCTTTCATTTGCTATCAGAGGATGCAGTGAGGATTGATTGTACATATGAGCTGAAGTAGCTTCAATATGTTCTTTCCCATTATCGGCTAAGATGCTCATTGCTCAGTCTCTGCTCTCAAGACTTTGGTCTTTTGCCATGCTTTCTCTTCAGTAGGTACTGTAACACTGATCAAAAGATTATAGGATAAGGAGTCAGATTTTCACAGGTATCAGTCAGCTATAAGAAATCTTTAAAAAAGCTATAACTGAAATCACTTACTGTCTTAATAAACATGAACTACTCCACAAATATGAACCAGCATATATGCATTGTGAAGCAGTGAGTTCCACTGTAATGGTTACATGAAAGATGTTTTCAAAACAAAGTTATGAAACATACTACTCAAAGTTGCCAAATAGAATCATTCAAATCAGTCAGTTCTGAAGGGGTAAATGCTTGTGGTTCTGCTTCTACATATGATTCTACCACTACAATTGGAACAGAATAGAAATTCATAGAATCATAAAATGGTTTGTTTGGAAGGGACCTTAAAGATCATCTCGTTCCAACCCCCCTGCCTGATAAATTCCGGCCTGATACATTTGATTTGAAGAATTGCTCCCTATCTGCCATTGCTGCAGTATTTACAAAATAGGAAAATACCATCTGCCTAAAGGTTACACGCTTTTCAGTGTTACTTAAATTCCAATTTAACTAAATTTTAGGAGTCTATTGCTATACAAATACTTGAATGAGCACGTAATTGCTTTCCTTGATAACCTGTTTTCTTTGCTCTAGAAATGCTACGTTTACCAGTTCCATAAGATCTTGCCAAAGGACTTTTGAGGTTTTTTTCCCAGTCTCTGCAAAGGGAGTTTTTTTTAGACCGTTTTACTTGATGATTGATAGAATAGGGGCTTTTTCTTCTATTATTTTTTATTAGCTGCTTATTTCATGTCCTGTTGGTCTTTGCTTCAGCTCTGATTTGCATTTAATAAAAAGGGTATCCTCACGCCTTTGAAGGCGTTTAATCTAAGAGAAAGCAATCAGCAAGTGGTTCACATAACATTTCATTAGCTTCTTTGATTGTTTTTGACAGCTTTTTGAAAGAATGCTTCATTACCATGCAAATGCAACTAGCCTCCTTCCAACCTAATTGTCATATAATATAAATAACACTGTATTAAACTCTGGAAGATGTTGAGCAAAAGTAAAGTGACCATTATATACATTCTGGCTGAAAAGCTCGTGTACATTCAACAAAGTTCAGGATTTCTCATTCTTAACGGACACAATGGCATGTTCATTGCAAGTCTGTGATGCAGTTGAGTCAGGAAAAAAAGGAATAGACATCCTGTTCCAATTCAGACTAGAAAGTGAGGGTACGTTGTTCCATGCCTGCCTACTCTTTTTTCCTATCAGGCTAACTGAATGTGTTACTGTAAGGTGAATCTTGACTGCAGTTTTTTTGCAGAGGGTGGGCAGGAGGTGAGACTAGATCTAATTTTTGTAAAACCACACCTTCAGTTTAGGGGTTAGTGCCATACAAGTATTTTGTACTGTAACATCACAAATTGTGATGATTGAGACATTCCAAATACTTTCCCTTCTTCTGCAGCACATTGAGGTTTCTTTTCATGTGACTCTATCCTGATTTAGGTTAGGTATGTAAAGAGAACAGATTGTCTGAAAGGTGGTTCAGCCCTTTCCTCACTTACTGCAGGGTGTCCTTAGAACATAAAACAAGGATGAATACGCATAAATTGAATTTTGAAATCTCTGATCAGGCTGACTTTGTCTTCTCTTCATTAGCAATGTGCTGTCAAAGATGTGGGGTTTTTTGTCTTCCTCTTGATTTTAAGGTTTCGCTCTAGGTACATACAAAAAGTATGAGTAAGTTCTTTCCTGTTTCACATGTTTATTGAGAAACGCTGGGTCTGAGCTTGAAAACAACATTTTGGAGCAGAATTTGAATCTCTTGTGATTCACCATGCCTTACATGTATACTGAAGTAGGAGTAAACTTTGGGGGAATTGCTCAGTGTAGATTAAACAGAAAATTGCAAGTGCTTTGCCTGTATCAACAAAATCTTATTTGAAATCACAGACAGAATCACAGAATTGATTTGGTTGGAAGAGACCTCTGGGATCTTCGAGTGTTCTTTTATAACTAGTTTTCAAAAGATGATGTGTCATGGATAATTCTTTAATCCCTGACTAGAGATTTAATCAGGAGGTAGTTGATTGAGGTGCAAACTGGATGCAATAATCTTGAATCTGTTTGTGTGAGAGGAATTTAAGTAAAAAATTGCCCATGTGATGAAGATTGTAGAAGGTGCCCTCAAAATCCAGATATAACTACAGAATTACTTGGTTCCTTTTTTACCTTTCTTTTCTTTGGTTATATTGTTAATTTTTCTTGATCCCAGATTGATCTTGTAGATTTTTACAAAATGGCCATGCAAACTCTTCCTAAGAATAAGCACGAACTTTTATTGTATTTCAATACTGTATTTCAGTTCTTACATTGTCTTTATCTTTACATTTGTCATTGCATAATCCTTATTAGGAAAATGTAGGTTAATTTTTTTTCTTTTGCATATATTGTTCTTACTCTGTGTAATCTTTTGTCTTTGCTGATTAAAATGACTGGTCTATCAGTGTGACCGAGTTTTATCCCTTTGCACACATTGTTTGAGGCAGCTGATTAATTGTACAGTAAAGCTGAAAGCACTGCTGTGTTAAGGCCAGTCTGCTTGGCAGTCTGCAGTCGGAGCAGAGCAGTTGGTGGAAGACAGTTGTATCAACTCTTTAGTTTAGTTCTGAAGATGGAATATTAACCAGAGTAGAAACTAGTATTTACCACTACTAGATGGGGAAAAAGAATTGTGGCACATTACACCTGCAGGTTTTTTGACATAAATGAGTTTTTAAAAGGAGGAATGGTTTATGCTGCTGCAAGATGAAGATTACTGGGATGCATTTCCAATCTTGACAGGTTAAAATTGTAGTGTGACAGTTCATAGAACTATAAAATTACTTTTCTCATTGTCAGATTTCTTTTTTCCTCTTCTACTCACAATTTAGTTGGAAAGAATGACTGCTGTCTCAAACACAGATGTGACTCTTTTTTCAGATTCATAGCTGTTGTATATCCTCAGTAAATAGGTAATAGTTAAGTACTCAGATCAGTTTGGGGATACTTAAATAAACTTGTGGTCCTTCATGGGGGAATATGTGTTGATCGGTATTTGTGATGCCTCATGTGATCACGAAAAAGAGTTTATACCACAGTATGGACATTGTAGAGAGAACAGCTTGCGTGTCCCGCAAATCTCAGATCAGAGTATTCTTTCTTTAAAAAAAACCAAACCAACCAAAACTAATGCGATTTTCATAGACTCAGACAAAATACCAGCACTCGGGCTCCATGGGTCATTTTTATGCAAAAGAGATTGATTATATTTAATTGAATTGAAATGAATGAATTGAATCTTTACTAAAACCAAAGATTCTTACTGCTCGTAGTAACAGGCCCTTCTTCCCCTAGCCATCTCCACCATTGGAATTTTTTTTTTAAAGCATTTTGTTTTCTGCCAAGAACCAGCTCCACTTCCTTCACTTGCAATAGTACGTTACTATAGCTCATTTGAGAACATTTGTTTAGGTTTTTAGAAATATATTTAAATAGGAATATATTTATGTACCATCAAATTAAAAAATACCAATTGTGAACACTAAGTGTATGTTAGACTAGAGCTGTACGTCAGTATAAAAGGCAGTGATGACTACGGTACTGGGCATTTTCGTCATGTTTTTTGAAAACAATTTCTTCTGAGATGTCGTTTTCTCTCCCAGCGCACAAGATGCTGTTCAGTTTTGGTCAGAAATTACATGCATTTTTTCAGCATGAGTTTCCTCTTGGATACAGCTGTTTTGGGTTCCCCCCCCCCGCCCCCAAATCAAATATGCATTATTTTTGTTTACATGGAGTGAATGCATGGTCCTTTCACTGATTTCTGCTTGGGCTGTCCTGTTTGATAGTGAAACTATAAATGTAAGTCACTCTAATACAGCAGTTTAAATAGCATAATGGAAGCACTGATGTCTTATGTTGCTTTGCAGATAGTCATGCCACTATGGTATTTGGTTTTGTTTCTAGTGAATGCGAAGTATTAATTGATTCTGCACGATGTGTGGGAATAAACATAACTTGTGCGTCCCTACCCCCTCTCCATCTTTAGTGGTTGGAATCAAGCTTTAAACCAAATTGTGAAAAATCTTTTTGGCAGAGATATTCATAAAAAAGATCTCACAAAATACAATCAAACTTGATGACAATTTATAAAAGATTTAGGTTCCCATAAATTAATCTCAATATGATTTCTAACTGTAAAGCCCTACCGTGAGTCCAAATTTAAGTTAGCAGCATTTGTGCTATGTCATAGTATCTAATTCTGTGCCAAACATTTGAAAAAAAAATACAGAGTTGAGCCACTCATCCAGATACTCTTGATTTGCTCTCTCGAGAAAATAGAAGAGAACTTAATGAACATTTTCTGCAATCAGTTTAGCAGTAGCAGTGTTGGACAGTGGTCAGGTCTGGTGGGAACAATCTCATGCCTTGTAATAAAGGAGCTCTGTTACTGAAACCTCGAACAAAAGGTAGAGGTCTGTGCATATCATGAGGGCTTCAGTGTGTCTTACCAAGTTTTTTTAAGGTTTGTCATCATCTTGCCACAGTGAGGTTATCTTACAATTTTTTTTTTTTTAGGAATGGACAGTTGGGAGTAAATGAAGTTTTATGGTTTTATTGGTATTGTGTGAATGAGAGTGCACCTCGTTGTAAATGTGGTGCACCGTTCTGGGGAGAGGAATGCCAGTGTACAATTTAATTGTAAAAATAAGTTATTCCCATTTTGATACAGGTTGCTTACACAAGCATTGCCTGAGCACTGAGGTGCTGCAAGTCGAAGACCTTATCTTCCATGAAATAGGAGCATACAACAATGAAGTGTAATTTGCAGGCACAGTGTACAAACACACCTTATTGCTGTTTCGATGCATTGGTTGAGGACAGCAAAGTTACTGTTGATGCATCTTTTCTTTATCGGCTTGAGTGCCTCTGAACTAAGCAGTCTGAAAGAAAACAAGGCAGCATGACGCAACCGTAGTTATGTTTGTAGTTTTATTTTTAGATTAGGAGGACATTAATCTTTGAAAAAACACAGGTTCAGGCATTCTTCAGTCGTCCCTTTGTAAGCCATAGGACAGCAATACTGTACAGCAGGTGTAGTTTATTGTAATAGAGAGACGTAAATGACCTTGTATGACAAAAGCTGTGTGAAGGTTAAGGGAAATCCAGTAAATTACACTTTCACTGAAATGGTATCATTATGTTTAACATCACAGGAAGGACAGAGTAGTCAGTAAAAAAGTGGTCAGTCCCTGTAATGTTAGTGGTATTCAGATTTTTACTCTGTAATTACTTTATAATCTCTGCAAACAGATAGTCACTGCGCCAATAGTGTGTTTTGTAACACATCAGGCATTTAGAGAAATGACACTATTTGTGGCTTGAAATTAGTTCTTTATACTGTGCCAGCTCCTTTTATTTTGGATCTTGCCGTTTTATGGCTTGTATTAAATTTTAAACAATGTTTATATCCATTTAAATGTTTTAAGCTTTCCAGGTTGTGTCAGTAATTTAAAAGCATTTTTCTAAGACTAATATTAAAAAGCCATTCTAAGATTTGTTGACGAGCTTTTTCAGGGTTCCTCTGGCAGGATGATGTTTTTATTATTTTTTAAAATCTGGCACAGTGGAAGTTAAACACTCACTCTGGCATGGCAGAGTGGGACAAAGACACAGCTAAGAAGTGAATGGGTGTTATACTTGCCACGTAGCGAAAATTAGCTTCACCAGGAGACTGACAGGTCATCTGGGGGAAAAAAAGGGGGTATCAGGAAGGTAATTTTGCACACATGTTATCATATATCCCCCCTTTACTGGATGTAGAGGGAAACATTGCCAGCAAGGATGAGGAAAATGCGGAGGTACTTAATGCTTTCTTTGCCTCAGTCTTTAATAGCCAGACCAGTTATCCTCAGGGCAGGCAGTCCTCCGAGCTGGATGACAGGGGTGGGGAACAGAATCATCCCCCCGTTATCCAGGATGAAGCAGTTAGCCGTCTGCTGCTCCACCTAGACACGAACAAGT
>NW_009633682.1:0-1718 GCF_000690535.1 Cariama cristata
GAGCTGCGGTGTCAGGTTTTTGAGGCGAGCAGCTTTCCCTAGCCCTGTAGCCATCCCGCTGGGGCACTACGTGGAGATGTGAGTCCAAAGCTGACACCTGTGAGGGTGTGCATTCGAAGTCTGCAGATACTCTGCTGTCACAGGTGACTGACTGTAAGATACCTTGTGATCTTAGTGGCGCCAGAACTATGTATGGTTGCGTTTTGGTTGCCTGCTTTCTTGAGATAAAGTGTGACTGTGTGACTGACAGTCAGAAAGACCCTCATAACTTCTGGCATCAAGGCACTGCTGTCAGATAGCGCTGGGCAGTATGTTGCTAGTCTGGTAGCACAGCCATTTTTATGTCTGCTCACTAACACCAGAAAGGTTAGGTTTTGTATGACGAATACAGTGGTTCTCCTCTTCTCTGTTCCTCTTCAAGGAAACTAGAAGAATGACTGCCACGTGTAGTCTGTGAGGTGTGCTGGGGGAGACGGATGAAATGGGAGTATTAAATCCTGGGGAGGGACCTCCCTTTTTCTATCATCGGGGAAAATCCTGTGAGATTGTACTGCCTGAGTTGGAAGGACAGTAGGAGGAAGGAAAGGACTCCTCCTCGGGGGTCTTCCTGTACAAATCTTTGTACGGAAGGCTGAACAGCACTACAATACCCAGTAGCTACTGTATATACCCATTGTTGTATGATAACCAATATTTGATACTTCTTTTCATGGCAGTATTGTGAAAGGTTCAAATTTTGTTTCATAATGCCAGTGTCAGGTGCTGTGAAATGTGCAACTTGTCCTAGTCCTCTTTCTCAAAGATTTGTACCCAGATTCAGTAACTGTTCAGGAATTTAGGAGCTGTACTAGGTAACTTCACATACATTCACCTTTTTGAGGATGTCAGATAGAGACACTGGCATCCACCTGCAAGTCACAGCAGTTTGCTCCAAGTGGCTCTCCGTTCACAAAAGTTTTAGCTGTGGATCTGGGATGTGGTATAATAGCATAGATCTCGGACTGAGCTGCAGCCTCGGCGCATCTGTGGAAGAGGACTGAAAAAAGAGGCAGTGTTAAAGAAGTGGCTTCCCTGCCCCCATCCCCAGCACCTCAGGGCAAACACGGTGCAGCTTTGTCACGTTTTCTCTGCCAAGCTCTGACCTCCTCTGGAAACGAGTCTCTCGAGTGCTGTAACTGGAAATGCCTCGCTTCGCTTCCAGCGGCAGTGCTGATTTTCCAGGGATCTCTTGGTCTGTCTTGTTTGGGGGCCCTAGTGCTCAGAGCAAGCCGCAGAGAAGATTGTGGTGGGTAGTCTTCACGAGAGTTCGTGATCTCTGGCCGCGCCTGGGGTGGTACGCAGGGCCGGCCGCCTGAGAAGTGCACGCGTGAAAGCAGAGGAGATGCTCTCTGGTATGAAGGTACAGGAGAGAATGTGTTGTTGCCTGTAAGGCTTCCCTCAATACACTTGCTTGGAGGGGTGGCAGAGCGCGCTGTGCCCACACCATGATCATATTCACAGCCTCGAACCCCAAATGTACAGCGTTTTGCACTCTGTGCGCATCCCGGTTGCCCTCCCTCCCCTGTCCCGTTCATTAGTGTCTTTTTTCTCCTCATGTTTACAACTTAGGAGCAGACAAACGGGAAGAAACTGCAGGAGGCTTCATTTTTTTTATTTTTCTTTTAATCTGTTTTAAAGGCTTCCCTCTTTTTTTAAAGACTCCTGCTGTGTGAGAGGCC
>NW_009633683.1:0-20660 GCF_000690535.1 Cariama cristata
CGAACCGAACCTTTGCTTTGGTAACTAATTACACCTTTGACGGCAAATGCAACAAACATGTCTCTCCTATCAATTACTTCAGCATCACCTTTTGCAGAGAGAGAGCTGGCTCTCCCTCTCTTGCTCTCTTTCTGTTGATAGAACAACGATGTTGATTGTAATGAAGAGATTAAAAAAATAATAATTATTGCAGGGCTGTGATAGTTTTGTTGGATTTGTGTTTCTGTCATGCCTTCCAGACATCTAAAACCCATGTAGGAGAAGCACGCAAAATATCCTCCTGTTTAATCTGATCTGGTCACATTAGCATATGCTGTAAAACCATACACGCATGCCAGAGTAGCTTTCTGTCACCCCCCCCCTTTTTCTTTTTTGAAACCACATAAAATAAAGCCCTCTGCCTCATGATAACATCAGCCACTTTGACAAATCACTGCTTTTTATTTAGAGCTTCCTACCACCGATTTTGTGTTATTTCTTTAAAACAATCTACCTGTTATTTTGAATTATTAGCACATGCAGGATTCTGAAATGCCAAACAATTTTTCAATGGAATACCGTGTTATGGCTGTGCAAAAAAAAATAAAAATGCAAGTACTAAAAATAAGTCAAAGGCATCAGTCCTTTAAAAGGCATAACATTTTCTGTGTAATAGTTTCTTTTTCTCAAAGTAAATTGTGATGAAGACATGTACCGTGTTCAAACTGCAATTTCAAATTCTGTACCTCAAACCATTCAATCCTGATAATGACTAAACACAGAAAAATATGTTTTTCCTGAAGTACATATAAAACACCATACATAAAAGTTGGACTCTTTTCTATAGTATCCTAGGACAGCAGTGGTTCGTGACTTCACTCTGTCTTAGACAGAGTGGGCAATTGCAAGTAAGCGTACCTCCCTGAGCACTAATAGGAGTAGCTGTGCTGATGCTCTGTCATCCTGCCTTACTTGCTGCTCAGAATATCAATTCAGCCAGTTAAACCAAAAGTCTGTACTGCACTGCACCAAAATGGAAGCTATTTAAAAAAAAAAAAAAAAAAAAAAAAAAAAAAGCTAGGATCATCGATCAGGAGTTTTATCTATGCTGATCAATTTTTTTTTAATGAAGTAAAATGTAAATTGGGACTAGGATCAATGCAGATTTTTCTCATGTGAAACTGCCTTTATCATTAGAAAGCTACAGGCAATTACACGCATGCCAGGACACTATATGCAGTGACTTTGTGTTATATTAAGCATAGAGACGTGTCCCCTTTTTCTTAGCAAGGCTTTAGTACAAACTGCAGCTTTAAGGAGCATGGAGTGCAGGTGCAAAATTGAATTCAAGCATTGAACAAAACAGTAACAGAACAAAAAATTGTTATATTTAAGATGTGTTGTGCTTAGGTCCAAGACCTATAGACATTGGTGACCTGTACTGCTCTGTCAGAAAAGCAGGAAGATACTAAGATAATCTGCAATTATTTGGCTACTAAAATTCATTTTTTGGGGTACATATTTTAAAGATAATTTGAAAAGCAATAAAAGGTTGATTGACACAGTACCAAAATACATTAAAGAAGATTTTTTTAAACTGTCTTTCCTGCATGAAGAGAGGAATAGTTTAAAGAAATCAAACACAGTATAAAAACTTGTTCCATACATTTGTGGAGGACTGCTGCTCTCCAAGATTGTGTTTCATACTACGGAAACTGCAGCCCAGGTAGAATACCATAATGCCTACATTATACTTAATCAGGAAATACTCTAATTCTTATTTTTGATTAACAGGATAGGCAAGGGAATAAGAAGAGTAGGAAAATAACCAAAAAAAGGTTCAGAAGGAAAAAAAAAAATCCTAGTTTGAACATATTATTATATACCCAATCCAATCGAACAGTTTTGCACAGGAATATTCTCAGCGCTCATTTAATGTAGGGCCTCAAAAGTACCATACCACATAAGAAGATGAACAAGCTACTAACCTTTTTGCTATGCTCATCAGTTTGGAGCCTGTTCAGAGTGTTGTGCATATTCTTCCTGCTAGTGTTGGTGTTACCTTCATCACAACGTTGTCATCCTGCTGCCACCTGGGCAACAGGAGACCAACCACTAACGCTGAGCTCAGTCTCAGAAGATGCGCTTTCTGGAGCAAGAATTGAACTCCTGTGTCGTGGCACCATGCACACTAGGAGCTTGCCCCGTTTTTGAATCAAGCAGCGATGAATGAAGAGTCACATTGTATTTGTCCTTACTTAAAGCTACTAAATGCAAACTCTTCAGAAATGCTACAAATCCTTTCTCCTGCTGCTACAGACCAGCACTACTGCAAGTCAATGCCAGGAAGGCATCTGGTTCCTGCAAGAAGAATGAGGTTCCAGCTGCAGGGCTTAGTATGCGTTTGCTGCCCTCAAAGTTACAAAACCACTTAACACAGGGAATACCTGCTATACATAGCAGATAGATACACCGGTACCTTATTACCAAAGCTAAAAATAGCAATTCCACCCCCACAAACAGGCCATCTAGTAAATAGTACCAATAGTAAGATTCTGACCTCAGAATTTAAAGGTTGGGTTTTTTTACTTTTTTAAACACAACTTGTGAAAAAAGTAAAATTTTCCAATTCGTTTGGCTTTCAGCATGTGCAACTCAAAGTGGCTACAATGTTGGCTGGCACTTTTTCTAGATATTTCATCATAAAATTTAATAGCAAAGCATTGCAAAACAACATAACATCTGAACAGCGCCTCTCCTGAAATGAAGATTTGTCAGCACATCTTCATGCCTATTAAAGCATCCAGTGGCATATTATTTAGCTCTGACAGAAGAACAATTTAACACCTTAACTTGGGGGCAAGGAGTGGAAATGGAGCAGAAAAAGAGCAGAAAAATGGAAAGGAAAAATACAAAAATGCTTCGTGGGACTAAGTTTAAAAAACACAACAACTTTTATGCGATGTGAAAGGAATGAGACTTTAGCTGTTGAGTTTGAAACGCGACTTGAAAAATTGCTTCTCCAGTAAAATTTCAACTGACAATTCAGAAAATATTCAGAGGCGAAAGAAAGAGTCTACATAATTTGTTTGTAGAAAAATTTAATTGCATATGTGCTGGTGATAGACATCATAAGCACATTTCAAGGTCTTTGTGAGATAATTAATGACAGGAAACACAGAAACATAATTTTAATTCCTTTTTCAGGATCTTGTGGACCAAGACCTCCTTTTCAGCAAGGCTGTCCAATCAGAGGAATAGCACTGGAAATCAGCAGCAGATTTCTAATATTTTTCTAATCACAACCCAGATACTTAAACTAGAACAACAGACTGGCAGCCTTTCATATTTTTAAATCTCATTTGCCACATTTTAAAAACAAGATTTAAATCTGTTTTCAGACTCGGTGTTTCTCCAGTTTTGTAACATTCTGCAGTAATATTTCTGCAAAGAAACAGCTTGCATTTCTAAACCGTGCAAACGTGTTGTTATACTAGGAAGCAACATGACCTAATAAAAGAAGTAGAGGAGAGGGACCTCAGAACACTCAAAATTCAAGGACTTGCCCTGCTGATTCTTGACTATGAGATGTTAGTAGGTCAGTTGATCCCACTGTGCTTCAATTTTCCTAACTATAAAATAAGTATATTCACTAGTTTAAATTACAGTGGTTATAAGTTCCTTGATTGGTTAACTCTTTCCTGCCTTTGAGGGAAAGGTATTTGACATACCTGAGTCTACTCGGTGAAGTGCTGAAGGTTAGGAGATAAGAAGCATGCATTTAAAACATGTAAGCTCATAGTTGCCTTGAGCTGTTCTATTATATCTACCACATTTATTTTACTGTACAACTTAATACTTGTTCTGACTGATAAATTACTGCAGTCCCAATCAGATCGCTTCCTAGATCAGAATCCCAGCATTCTCAGTATCTGAAAGGAAGCCTACCAGACAGCCGACACTGAAGTCCTTCAATCTCTACCATCTGATACCTATGAATACACAATTTTTTCTTCTTCCATTTGCTAACAGCTATGCCCAAAAAAAGCAGATGTCTACAAGGTTGGGCTGGCATTGCTGTCCCCTTCCCTGCCACAGCATTAGAGCTCAGAAAACAAAACCAGACTCTCAGGATCGCCCAAGCAGGAAGAAAGGTCATTAGGTCCTTTCAAGAAGAACAAAACCCGAGGAAAGCAGAGCCAACTGGAAGCAGCATTAATAAGCCTGAGCTTCCCAATAAAGTTTAAGTAAACCTGGCTCACTGCCACAGCCTAACCACAGCAATGACAGAGAAGCATCTTAATGGTCTCCTCCAAAGTTATCTGTATTTGCCAGAGTAAGCATCTGCAACATCTGATACAGCTAAACCTAAATCCACAGCTGAAATGAGCTTCTTCATGATCTCAACAGTTTAAGATGTTCCTAAGAACTATTATACAAGGATTCCACCTTCTTTTTAGTTTAAAGACAGAATCTTCCATATCACATGTAAATGACAGACAGTATTTTTTGACACTCGGAACAAATCTTAACCAATAAACTGGCCTAACAAGAGCTTTAAAGAATAATCTTCTGAGAGTGCCACAACTTTTAGGAACTGAAGAATGAGATAGTCAATATGCTTAGGAATCACCCTTTCATTTAGTACACATTTAAACCCCATAAGTGTGCCAGTCTTTGAAAGAGACTTGTGCCAACTGTCTTCTAGCATTAATCTGTTTACATAACATAATATATTGGTACTAGTAGGGGGACTCAAGTCATTTGCGGCTTTCCACGAGTTCCCTTCTCTGTGTTCTGGAAGGGTCTGTTACACTTCCTCTTCAGTCTCGTATCACTGCTTTTTTCGTCTTAATGGAGATTATAGGTCCTTAGAGGCACTGGTAGGATACTGACATTTAAATTCAAATTATAGGATTCTACAATTAAAAAGAATCACATTAGTTTGCATCAGACTACAGACTTCAAACAACCTAACTTTCAGGAACGTTTGCAAATAGGGTTGAAACTTTGTATATAGAGATGGGTTACAAGGATCCATCTCTCTACCTCACCAAAACTGTTCTCCCAGGAAAAAACAGAGGTTTAGAATAAGACCTTTGGTTTGGTACCTCCTCCTAATATCACTGATGCAGAATACTACCACTATTTTATAGAGGTTGTTTTTCCTTGTTACTGGCTAATGCTTCATTCAGGAAACCACTTATCTCCAATTTGAAAAGTATATTCAAAGCCAGAATGCATTTGAAGGAGCATCCTTTACTGTGAAACTGCATGTGACTATGATATGGATATGAATCTCAAGTTAAGTACCACCTTTACATAGCTAGGTCATGCTATGACCTTGGATTGCACCTTAAAAAAGAAACCCAACATTATTCTATTTAAATTGCTTAACTGTTACAGTCATATTTCAGAAAGATTAGACACTAATAAATAATAGCAGAGAATTAAAGTACAAATATGTTCTGTTAATAATATTAGCAAGAAAATGCATCCTACTTTTAAGACATTCTTTAAGCTTTCATTCTTCAATATATGGATTTTTCATACATACCTTGATATCCTTACTGTAAATCTCATTAGATTGACACAGCAGCTACCATTGTAGTCTTTTTTAAGACTATATCAAATGGCTAAGAATTGAATCATTTAATATATTACTCTAGTAAAAGCAAATGATTAACATAAGGGGAAATAACAGTGGGACAAGGTTCAATCACTCTCAACAATTAAAAAGGGATAACAAAATTTTAACAAACTATTAAATAAGGACTTTTGATAGCTCAGCAAATAGTACAACTAGGATACATATTTCCTAGAAATTAATCACCTTGAGGGAATTAATTCTGTTGTGTTGAGGTTTTTTTTCCAATATAATAAGATAAAAGTCTATCTATAGCTTATTGGGTAAAGCAATCTGACCTGTTAAGCTTTGTTAAGCCGCGGGTATCTGTGACCTGTTCTGCGAGTGCCAGTAATCATCCTGCATGGTGACGTGCACATGCCGGCAGCCCCCAGGGCATCCGGGAGCCCCATCCAGGGGACCACACAGCCACCCCACACCCCCAACACCACCGGTCTCTTCTTGCTGCAGGGCCACAAAGCCCAATTAAAAGACATGCAGCTCTTGACGTTCTTCTGTGTGGAACGAAGAAACTGGAGCCTGCCTGTCACATAAATCGCTATTAAACCTCAGATGTCTTTCCCCATACCACAACCTCCTACCTTGGGAAAATGGGTCAGTTTGTGTCGGCTGACATCACCAGGGCTCCCCGACCAGGGTTGACAGCTGCCATCTCACTTTCTATGGTAACTCACAGACCGGCTCTGGTCCTTTGAAGGGTTTCACTGCTATTGGCTGGAACGTGTTGGAACGCTCCGAAACGTTTTATACCAGTCCCGTCCTTCTCCCTCATGACAGGATTTGACAGAATGGCTGCACTTCAGCCAAAACAAACAAAAAAACCAAACTGGTAACTTCAACAAATCGGTCCTTTCGCTTCCACTAGAACATCTGGGAATACCTCTCACAGAAGCCATTCCAAGAGTTCAAACAACTATAAAGTCAAACCTGATCAGAAATTATCTTGACGGCTGTTGGTGGCTTTTATATATATAAATATCCTACTATGAGAACTCAGAATTTGCATTCACAATTATATATAGATTTGAAATAAGTGTTTAAATTCTTTAGGAAAGGGATTTCTTTTCTGAGCTTTACAATATGAAAGCTTAAAGAATTATTGGTATAGACAGTGTGATCATGAATATTTACTTATAAATGTAACATATAATATGTACAAAAATATTTATTTACATTATTAAATATTAAATTAGATATCAGACCCAAATCTTGTTGTAACAAACATACACAGTATATGAAAATATGAAAAATATATGAAAAAAATACAGTGTAAATGAAGATTAGTTGGGCATCATGCTTGGCTTCTGGACTGAACCAAGTCATAAAGATCCATTAGCTTTTTCTTAATCCCATATTCAAGACTACGAAACGATAGTTGTGACAATTTTGCCAGAATTTCAGAACTTTCTGAAGCAACTGAGCTTAGGGACTTGCCAAAACATAAACGTTATTCTAGACTAAAGGAGACTACCTAGTGCAGAATTCTACATGTGAATGAAAATGTTATTGGAGGAAAAAAACCCACAATATCTACTCTAGAATAACCCCATATCCAAACACAATTATTTTGTGTGCACCTCTTCTTGTTTGTCTTTAATTCACTTTCAAAGACACGGAGCATTCCAGAATAAAAACATCCTCTCATTAATTACTCCAGTATATGTGCATGTATGGACAAGCCTTAGATACATCACTTTTTGATCTTGCTGACCTGACAGATATCTACACTGCATTGCCTAAATGTTGTCGTCTTCAACATTTTCTGAAAGATGTTATTTGCAAGGTTGCAACAGGCAGTAGAACTGAATAGGGACTTGAGTGAGGATTTAAATGGTGTCTGTCAAACTAGCAATGTGACTAAACGGAAGTATTTTCTAGTATTTACCTAAGTGAAATAATCCTTCAAACTATGCATCATTAAAATAATCTTTCGCCAGCAACATTCATGTGCTACAGATAACTACATTCCTCAGTAACAGGAAAGTTCTATTCCTTCAGAAAGAGTTAAAAAAAAATCCTTGTGTTTTGTCAGAAATGAGTCAAGAAAGGATTTAGGGGCAAACAATGCATGGTAGTATCTGCTTTGTCCCCCAAGGGTGCTGTACAGTAGCCAGGCAATTTAAGAACCCAGAAAGAACGAACCCAAACCACTTTCATTACTTATGGTCAGTCATGGTGGATTGCGCCCAGGTTTAACCTACCAGTGAGCACAGACTATGATGTTTGAATGATTTGTCAACTAGATTTTTAACTACCTTTTCTCAGAGGCAGAATTGTTGCTCTTTTCTTCACTCAAAAAACCCAACAATGCTCACAAACTAGGAACATGTTTGGAACAGAGGAAGAAAATGACAACTAGTTTTAAGCACAAAGAACAGGACACAGTATTTTGCAGGGGAAAAAAAAAAATTATATATTTCACTGTGGGCCGTTTGTCAGCTCACATCACAAACTCAGGCAAATTCCCCTTCACAGGGCTATAGAGACTACATGGAAGTGTTTCAGGACCAGCAAGCAAATTTGGGAGCCCAGACCTCAAGGCCTCATCCAGAACTTGTCCATCTGGATGACTAACATCACTATCACTTTTTTCCAAGGCTAATTCATAGACACGATCTCTTAGCAAGGTTTTTGCTCCAAATAAATCTGTTGGATGTCTTAATGTCCAGTAATAAAACCACAGATCACAGTGATAAAATCCCAACAGCCTCTGCCTATCTGAGGCTGGTATAAACTACTGTACTACCTGTTTTCTGGCATATGCCCCTACCTGATGAATATGTGAAGATCATGCTAACATCCGAATCTGCATAAAGATACAAGGAAGGGGTAAAAATAAAAAAAATAATAAAAAAACAAAACAAAAACAAACAAACAAAAAAACCCCACCAAAACCAAAAAGAGGGAGATTACTAGTAAATAAATACAAAAGCCTCACTGGAAGGTTAAGAAAATAAATAGGCAAAGTTTATTTAAATCTCTCCAAAAAAGGGAATAAGAGGGGAGAAAAATCTGAATCACTTGTGAACCAGTCAAAGCCAGAAAAGCATCATCCTCTTCTCCTCTTTAAACTGTTACAAGGTGGTTTATGGGTGGGCTGTTACGGGTCTGATAATTTAAGGCCTTTAAGCGTTCATCTGCCATTTCAGCTTTATAACTTTAAAAGAGTCCAGCACCATCAGATAAGCAGCTGCTACTCAAATTCTACTTGTAATAACATTACTTCTTAGAAATTCCTATATTTGGAAGGATTCCTTAATAATTTCTGTATACAAATAGTCTTTTTTTTTTCCACAGCATTGTCCTGTGAAGATGAACTGCATACCTTTGTTATATATCTCATCATTTTGTTGTCTGAGTCAGACATTCCAGTCTCTAAAAATATGCAGCTTATAGAGTTATTTTCAAAAGCTCAAGGAAAAGAATAAGTAATGTATATACTTTATATATATAAAAATTGTATACAGTGAAACTACACAATTACATTCAAGGTTAGGATTAAGACCTATTTCTTGAACATTGATGTCAGTGTTCAAAGATGTTAGCTGACCTTGAGGATAAAAATAAATTTTGCAGTCCTGCATCGTGTCCGCAACTTAGTTCACTAAAGACATCTAAATGTTCTGTGCTTACATACCATAAAACAGTTAAACACAGATATGCCATATTAATTATATTGTAATACCACTAACTTCGATTTGTGGAGAGGAAAATTAGGTTTCCTGAGAGCTGCTGTAGCTTCCAAACATCATCTTATTCACAAGCAACAGAGATGCTTACAGCATTACATTTAGATAAAGTAGTGATGAGAATCTTCAGCATATTATTTGTAAAATTAAATCCCACTAAGGTTTTTTTTTTTCTCTTGCTATTTCATTAATTCCATCTGAGGAACAACAATGGAAGATCATAATATGTGTAAGAGATAAAATAATAAAATATATAGTGAAACATAATTCAGAATTCTATGTTTTCCACTTTAATGGAATTTTTGTAACTTCTGTGAATGGGGAGAGAAAACTCAAATACAAGCTTCTGAAAACCACTGAGATGATATATACTACCACTGACTTTCAAGTAATTAATTCTCTACAGAAACACCTTGATGCTAAGCTCAAATACCCTTTAAAAAAGGCAATGATTTCTCAAAGAAACATTTTACAGAAGCTGTTAGCCTTTGATTTTTCCTGTTTTATGAAAATCCTGGGGTCCCCCTTAATTAATGATCACACACAACACTTGGTGTACTCAATGCTGGCAGCAGTCCACGGCACCACCTGAAGTGTTTGCATTCATTTGCTAAGGCATTTGGTTGTGGCGTTTTAGCTGACTCCACTGAACCTGCCTTCAAGAGCTCTAAATTGTTTTAGAGCTGCCCAAGAGGTTGCTCTCCAGCAACCTGATCCATCTTCCATTCAGCGTACTCAGCAAAGCAAGTAACAACACCTTCAGTTCCCAAAAGCAATTTAATCTGCTATGAAGAAAACAGGCTGTGCATTCACAGGCTTAACTAGAAAAAAAAAAAATCATAGCAACTTTACATGATACTGTACAAGACCACAGTTCAACCTATTATTTAAACTAATAAACACACAGAACCCTGTAGCTGTCCAAAGGAATTTATCCTAAGAGAAAATTATATCCCTCGGTTGTCCGAAAGATCATTTTATAGCTAAGTAAGTGTCCTACGCATATGTGAAAGGCCAAAACACCCACCCCACATCAGATTTGTAGCCATAGTCTCAATAATGTCATCTGAAGTCTTGCCACTGATGCTAGTAGAAAGCAAAGAGCTCCATATAATCCAGAATAGTTTTCAGAGAAAATGTACAGATATGAGAATGATCATTAGTTATTAAGGAAATTTAAAAGAACTGTTTCCTGTGTCTAGCCTCTAAAAGGCTATATATAACTATACATTCTAATAGTGTAAAATAAATTACATTGCTTTAGAAAAAAACCCAAAACCCCACACTTCAAACACACAAACCCACAGTGCTACTGTAAACAGTCATCTCCATTCCATCAATAATATAAATATTTTTTTTTTCATTCCCAAATAGCCAGATACTAAGGCATAAAAATTGTTACTGTCTGTTTCTGGTGTTTACACACAAAGTACTGATGGATCTGCTCTGCCCATTTCCAAGTTGAAGCTGTATGTCTACCTACCTCTTACAGAAAAAGAGCCATAAAAGGATGACAATGGTTTATGGAAGACAGTATTGGAAATCACCTGAAATCCTTCATTTAAGGAACCCAGTGGAAAAACACGAATCATACAATTAAGAGAGATAACAGCAATAAAGTATGAATCTACACCAGGATATTCAATTTGTACATAAAGGTAAAAATTAATAATCACCACAAACAAAGGACAGACATCCTGAAATCACAGTCTGTAAACAGCAAAATTTCCCCCCTTGTAAGAAAATCTGGTTTCTTTCCTCCTGTTTTATGAGAAAACTTAAACACATTATTTATTTGGGCAATATGACTAGAGAAAGTAATTGCAATGGAGTTACATCAGTAAAATATGCTATGTGTGTTTGCAGAATCAGCACGAGAAGACTAAGTTACTTATTTCAATCTTCATGAAAGAAATGCATAACTAGTACAAGGAAATGGAGGCCAGGCGTTTAAGTTTTTCTATATTTACAAAACTAATCCAAGTAATTATATTAAAACACAACTAGTGACTTGAGCAGTACTTGTCCACTCAGCAAGAGGAACTAAAAAATTTGCCACTGGACATACAAAAACCAGCATCAAGTCAAGTTTAAGTAATACAGTTTTACAAAGATTTAATGATAACTTTAATGAGTTGTTTGAATTTTTTTTAAAGGCTTCAGACCTCAAGTTATTAAGAAAATAAAGCATCAAAAATGAGATCATTCAGAAGTCTTGATTTTCAAACCAGTAGCCAATATTTTATAAATTTGGCACCTAATGAAATCAGGTTTGGTTTATACTGAGCAAACAGTGTGACATTCAGCACTTCTCTGGACATAATATAAGAGTGAGATTCAGATCCTTTACTCCCTTCCTCTCACTCTGCATTTCATCTGTAAATAACCATTTCCACATTTATAAGCTCTAATACAATCCCTGCGGAGATCTCTCTCAGATCTCCTACACACGCCCTACATAAAAAGTTGCTTCTCTTCACCACTACACAACCAGCTCAAGCTCAACAAGACTACAGAAATGTATATTTAGCTGTAAAAGAATGAAAGTTAGCACAGCTTATGTTCAGTTATATCATCCTGAAAAATACTTGAGTGCAGAACTGAGCAATTAGTTTGTGCTGAACTCCATGCCGCCCCAATTATATTATCAGTATTGAAGCTAGATACTTAAAACTAGGTTTGATATTTCTACCTAAAAGCAATTCAGGCATGTCCTCATCTATCCAATGACCCCTCTGTTTGCACCTTCAGTAGCAATTACCCGCCATTGAGGCCTATGGGCAGGACAACACCTTCAATTCTGAGCTCAGTTCTACTCCTCATGCTGAAACTACCTCCAAGATACTTTTCCAAAATACTACCTCAAATAAAGTGCTTCCTCTTCATCCAACTAAAACATTAATTGGGGCTTTTTTCAGTGCCAGACTCACACTTGCATAACAACTCTAAATTCTTCACAGCACATAAAGAAGCAGGGGTTCATATTGCTCAGTAGTTTGAGGTGGGAGGAGAGGGGTTGCCTGTTTAATAGCTTTCCAATGAAAGTTTCCCAAGTTGGGTATCAGTTTGTGTCTGCCCTTAGCCAAAGCCACAAACAAGCCTATGATGAAAGAAGAGATTTCTAGATAGGTGATGATCATGCTGCAACAGTATTAGCTCAGGGCTCAGAAGATCTAGACTTAATTTCAACATCCAACACAAATTCTACCTGTAACCTTAACCAAGTGATTTAGTTTCACCATGTCCGTTTCCTGCATATATACACGGTAGATCATCTCCCAAATGTATAGTTAAGACAAATAGAAAATTGCTAAATACACAAATACACCTTCCGTTTTGAAGGTCTTTCATAGACAGATACAATCTACTGCATAAATATAAAATAAATAGCAAGTGGCCACGCCACTGAGGAGTTCTATTGCACTCTATTGCATTGCAGCAAAAATTCAGACGTGTAAACTGACCTTCCAGGCTTTACTGAACACAACCACACAGAGCTGAGGAGGACTACAGACTTTTTTCAGTGAGTTCTTAAAAACATCAAACATTTTCTCTTATTTTCATGGCTTAGAAAAACCTCAAAACTGTTCAAGGGGGGGCCTTTATCCCAGTTTTTAACCTACATACATTCTGGTCAATTCTCAGAACACAGACTTATCAAGCATGAAAGTCAATACAAGACTGAGGTCTGAAGGAACTCCAGCCCCAGCTAGCCCAGCTCTGCTGTCCAACCTTGTGAAACAAGTCCTACTTGCGCACCTTCCATATCCCATATTCTTTGCTCCTTGTGTCAAAATTACTCCTATTAATTTTATTTCTAGATCTCTTCAGATATAAAACTGAACTGTAACTGCTTACTCGGATTTCAACTAGCATCTCTTAAAAAAAAAAAAACACACAAAAAAACCCCACAAAACCACCTCAACAAAACCAAACCAAAACACCCGCCCCCCCCCCAACTTCTTCAGAATGCTCACAGGTTTTGTGTTAAGTGAATGTAAAGTTTCTGTATGCATTGAGCAAAACCTAGAGCATCTCCTCAAATCCTCACACAATCGTAGAATCATGCAGTTGGAGAAGACCTTTAAGACCAGTCCTTCTGGAATGCCGTAAAAACCTCCAGTATTAGGGTTTTTTTTTTCCTGCTATCACCTTTTTACAATTCTGTTTCTGTTTTCTATAAGCTCCTAGTAACAAGCACTGACCTGAAGGGTTGGGTTTATCTATATGCCTGCTATTTAAATATGAAAACCATTAGTGACACTAACAGTCCTGCTTTCTGTAGGGAAGGAGTTCCAAACTTACTTTACTGGTGCACAAACACTGGCAGTAGGACCTCACTCTCTGCACCTCCAGAACCCTTTCCCATCTTGCTCCACAAAACACAAATCCCAGTGCAATGCCCTTATCTCTGCCCACTGTCTTACTGCACAGGCTCACTTGCCCGCTTGGAGGACCTGCCCACGACCAACAACAACTCTCAGCCTCCTTACTGACAGAATGATAGCCTGGAACATTGTGATCAGGTTGCAGAGAAAGCAGCTCCCATGTAACAGCAGCAAATCAGGCCAATCCACCAATGCATAAAGGCATTTAATTTGTGCAGACTGAATTGGGAGCTGCCGTTTCTGCACATCACTCTGAAATGTACCACTAGTGACATTAGTACCACAGTTTAGAAACCTCTGCTCCAAAAACATAAAACTCCTCCAGAAGAGATGAGCGGAACAGACCTATTAAACATTCTGAAATAAAACTTCCATAGCATACACTGAAATGCCATTGCGCAGACTGCTAGTGCCATTGTAGTTCTCTGCACCATTCAAATCTTGCAGTCTAAGGTACACAGCCTTTTATTTATTAAGATGACTATCCAAACATAAAATTCTATGCTTCTGGCTGCACGAGTCTGCTTAAAGGCAGAAAAAGATAGAAACAAGGAATTTAAATCTCATTCATTTGTTTCAAAGGAATGTTAAACAGGAAGCAAAAGAAAATGTAAAAGCTTTTAGAATGGTTTCAGTGCAGATTTCAGCAGAAACATCCAGACTGAGTGCTTAGCTACCATGACTGGAAATACAAAAAAAATTAGGAGATGGGGAAGAAAATGCCCCGTCATCTTTCCAATGTGTCAGCATTTCCTAACAGCTTGTTCTACTGTCTTTCACCTTTGTAAACACAATTTAAATCAAAGAATGATGCTATTCTTTCTGTTCTACAAAAGCAGGCATTACTGATACAAGTGTGTGTTGCTTGGGACGTTTTTATTAACTTTTTCCTTTGTGATACCATTCTTCTTTCTCGTTCTGGGTTTCCTCGTTGGATGCATAGGTAATGTCCAAGTGAATGGGATATCAACAGTGGGAAAAAAAAGTAAATAGCATTTTCATTCTCCCCCCCCAGTTAATCTCTGCACTGTTCTTTTTTGGTCAGTCTTTTCCTGGTAAAAGACAACAAATTCATGCCTTATAAAAGAAGTATCAGTGGTTGTTGCCAGGTGACTGGCAAATAACTGATAAAAAGTCCAATTAGCCAAATATTCTCACAGACATAGGTATATAACAGAAGTAACAAAGAAAAAAAAAAAGACAGAAAAAAAAATGTTTTCTGGTTCAAGGTCCCCTTTGATTTGGATTTGGTTTTATTGTTACTTGGATTGCAGTTTTGCTTCTCTCCCCTCTTACAGAGAAAGCAAATACCTGTGTTCTCTTCCACAGTGTCTGGTTTGCAACACCCATTCCCCTTAATTACCCACTCTGTGGTGTGCAGAGAGGGTTTGAAAGACTTAAGGCCCTGTTCTGCTCTGACCTACCACGCTAAACCTACTGACGTCAGGTGAAATTAGGTCAGCATAAAAGTGCTAGGGAAGGGGAATAAAACCCTGTATCTCATTTCTCTCCTTGAAACAGCAACCAAAGCAGGGGCATTATTTTCAGTCTTCCATTCTGTATGGTTGCGGTAATTTAGATTTTCTTCTACTGAGCAAGTGTGGGGGAAGAGGAGGAGGAGGGGGGGGGAGGAAAAAGTACTCATCTCTTTAGAAAGCAGCAGTTGACACCGAGTGTGTAGGTGATAATGACTACTTCTAGGGAACTGACATAATACCAAGCATTTACAGTACAGTGAAACTTTGCTGCAAGAGGAATGAAGGTCCACTGAAGCGATTAATTCATGATTTTTATTCTATCATGCCGTAAGAAAGCCACAATATGATGAACTCTAAAGTGATTCTACAGATGTTCAAACATCCACAGTGAGAAATGACAGTAGTGTATCAGCCCACTTGGGTGACCAGAAAAGAAAGTACGGTTCACCTTTCTTTAACTCTCCAGGAAGACTGAAAATGTCAGCTATTAAATTAAGAACAGAAAGAAAGAATGCACATTCTTCCATACAAAAAGAAAAAAAACCCTCAGTTAAGCGTGGCGAGTAGCAAATACACAGGGAGCAAATCCAAAATGAATCACAAGATGAACATTTCCCAGCTCCCCACACATCTCTCTCCTACACAATTAAGCTACAACTGTCCTTACAGAGGGAAAGCAAGCTGCAATAGCTTTATTTACACATAAACAATTATTCAGCTGTAAACCTAACTCACACATACCAGTTAATGGAGAAAGTATTAACACAGCTATCAACTACGCTTTAGATCTTCTCTTCAGATGCCAAGTAGCAATTACACTCTCTTTCACCTTGGGAATTCTCAAATATTCCCCTCTTTATCTGGACGAACTTGTGCCATTCTATTTCAAATACACTACAAAACTGTCTCAGGTTTTGGGGGGAGGGGTGGGGTGTGGTTTTGGTGGGTTTTTTGTTTTATTTGGGTTTTGTTTGTTTGTTTGTTGTGTTTTTTTTTTTTTTACCCTGGATCAAGGCATATTTGCACAGAGTGTGTCTGAGCAATAGTACAAAACTAAAAATTAACTAGGAACATGCAACTTTATACAGCCTACCATAAAAAGCCTCTTAATGGTACAGCAATATTGCCTGAACCATGTCCTCTTCGGAAATCCACAAACGCTTGCTAGAGAACTGTACACCTTTCACTGCAGCAAATCTCAGTTTAACAAGTAAAAATACTAATGCAAGACTCTTTGCTAAAGTATGACTTGTTTTGAGGCAGAATTTCCCTCTGATCCTGCCTCTTTTACTGTTCAAATATTGCTTTTACCCAAGATATTGGCCTCCATTCTTTACATGCAACTTGCACGTCTAAGTTTTTATTGTACTATTGTGTCATTTGGCACATGAAGAATGAGGTTAAGTGGTAAATTATTACCTTATCTTTGCAAGATGAATTAGGCCTAGACACAAAGGTGCCAAAAGTAATTATCATATTAGATGAGGCATGGTAAGAATCACAAAATTAACCTCTGCACAACTATTGCATGTAAAGCTGTGTATTTGCTCATGCTTGTGAAGTTTCTGTACACTCAGATTTCTCATTCATAAGTGACAAATAAACCTCGTCATCCACATTAATATCTTTGTGAGAGTCACACTGCTCCATTATCCAAGAACAATCTCATGACAGAAAAGCTCCGTGAATTTGTTTCATTTACATTTTTCTGCTTGGATACAGGTTCTACAGGTTCCTTACAATGCTGTTTTACAATGCAAACAAAGTATTTCAATTTTAGAGCTAAGTAGCTCTTTTAGCCAGCAAACGTACCAGAGAATGGAGTACGCACAGCCAAGCAGATCTACCAACCGCCTCCTGTCAGGCAGAGCAGTGCCACAGCCTCCTCTTCAGATGCAGGCTCTCCCTGCTTCCCATGGGTGACCACTGGAGCTTGTTTTGACTTCAGGAAGAGACATTTCAGAGAGCAATGTCTATGGAAAATTTATTTCAGTCCTCCCTAAGCTCCATGAAAAAAATGTTTCTGCTTTTTTTTTCCTTCCCTAGTCAGCTCGCTGCAGGGTTAAATGCAAGAAAGTAGTGATAGTCAGGGAGAAGGAAATGGGATTCTTTTTCTACTTTGGTCAATAAATATTCCTTCATGGATCTTAATTTCAACTACAGGACATTATCACTGCCCAACTGAAAGCACGCTGATAGCCAATCAGCTACAGGAAATAAGGAAATCTTGAATGGAAGCTAACTGATGCAATATCTCAAATGCAAATTTAAGGTCACAAAGACACAGAAGTTTTGCTTTTGCTTTCTGCGATAATGACTTCTCAAAAAAAAAATAGATGAGAGGAATTATGAAGAACTGAAGCTTTTCCTTTTAATGCAAACGTAGTTGAAAGTACATTAACCGCAGACCATTCATAGGGTATTAAACCAAATGCTAAAATTACATGCAGTCTTAAGGTATGTTTGCTGTCCCGGCAAAGAATGAAGCACATCTACTGTATAAGTAGTTCTTTTAACAAAATCAGCTACTGATGCTATTTTTTAAAGTTCAGATAGGCAGCTACCGAGAAATGAAACTTCAGGCACCACCTGTTATCTAAGTGCTTTTCCTTCAACTTCAGTGTCAGCTTTATGTGGTTCATAGGCTTCTTCCACCCTGGAGCTGGGGCTTCCTTGCAGCCTAAGTTGGACTCAGTTCAGCTCAAAGATGAGTGCAAGAGCCAGTGCAAGGCAGGACCGGGACCATGACTGAAGAGAAGTTGAAACCAGAAAGGCCAATGTTCAGTTTTTATGTCAGCTGAACCTGTGATGGAACAGTAGCTCATGTCAAGCCCACCAAACCTTACAAACATGACATTGCTCAAGGTAAATAATTATCTTTTCGTGGAAGCCCTTCCACAAGAAGGTAATTAATTATTCCATCAATAATGATTCCTCAGTGACTGCAGTGTTTCTCTGATTTCAAGCTATTAAATTCAATTGTAACATCCCAGTGGAGAACATTTAATATGTACTGCATATTTGCTGTGCAAAATCAAACATAAATCACTTTTGCTCAGGAAACTATACGGTTTGCACAGGTGCCAAAAAGTGGATTTTCTGTATCTCTCAAAAGTTATAGCCTCTTTATAGTTAGTTCTCACAGCTTTTTACTAATTTTCCCAGCAATAGCAAATAAAACATATATTGGGATAGTCTCAACTATTAATGAAGTTATGTGCTCCCAGCTGTTAATATGTTCCTCTCAGCACCTTTTGTGCCATGTATTTATAAGCACTGTTTGGATTAGTTTAAAACAATAACTAACAAACAAACAAACCAGGTTCGTTGCACAATCTACAATGGTTTTCAACAGGGCTGCAAAACTGTTAAAAAGGTTCTCTAAATGCTATTTTTAAAATCCTGCTTTAAAATCGCTACACTACTATCAGTGCTAGTGAAACGGTTTCCCAAAAGCCCAGGAAATGTCACAGTGGTGTTTAAAAATCAAAGCAGTTAAGAAGCAGTTAAGCTATTACATACATTTTTGGGAGAAGAAGCCAGGAGGACTGGAGGTGATGTGGCTGGGTTTTTTTTCTAAGAGCGGCTACTCAATTAACTCTATGCAAGAGACTCTCTCCATTACAGAGCCAAATTTCACTGCCCTGTAATGTACTGGGCAGCTCCTCCTGTCAGGTTAAAGCAAACAGTTGATGCCCGTACATTGTAGTCTAGTGAGGTGACTCACTCATTGTGGCTACTAAGATTTTTGACAGATTTTGGTGTATCTCGCAGCCAGGCACCGTAATCTTTCTGCAAATTCTGCTTTGCCCTGCCACTGAAGAGATTAGAGGCAAAGTATTCTCAGATGACAAGAGGAACATAAGAGTTACTGTAAGCAGAGAGCAGGGAAAAGATGGATGAGCTTTTAAAGCTTCTCCTGCATTCAAGTTTGTGTTGTTCAAAGTTCAACTGCTTTACATTGAATTAAAGAACACTATGTATTGTATACACATATTGTAAAATACATGACTGAGTAGCAGTCTGCACAAATTCTTGAACACTGAAATTAATCTGTTATCTTGCAAGGTCACTATCAACAGAGAGTAGCTCTGGAAAAATAATAGGTGATGGAAAGACAGAATGAGTAAATAAATCAATGGCTAAGTATTGCCTTTTAGGAGATTACATTTTGGTTTAGATGATATTCTGCTATGTAAGATACCTTTTCAGTAGGGGACAAGGTCATGAACAATATTGCACTAACCAACTACTAGCAAATAAAACACAGAGTTTTGGCACAGAAGATAGAAATTTGCTAATTTTTTTTCTACACCACTTACATAAAATAATGAAACTTTATAAATACTTCCTCATATCACATTCCTCTGAGTGCATATCTTTTGTGATATGCACCTTCTATTCTAAAAATACTGTCAGTTTCACCCTTTAGCCAACAGCTGAAATGAATATCCCCTAATGCTTTCCAGGTAGAAAATTAAAATAAAAAAAGAAATGTAATTTCTACAGAGTCCCAACAGCCCTTCTGAAATGCGCCGTGCTGATACACAGATTTCAAAAACACATTAGGAGATTTTTGACCTTTTGCTCTTTCAAATCAGTTGCAGTAAAGATATAGGTCATTTCGCAATAGGAGTCCTCCCTGTAAGAGCATTAAGAATTTCTTCTAGGAGAATTTCCTTTTATTTCTGCATATGAGTTAAAGGACTACTTTAGAAAAAGATAAAAACCACAAACTGAAATTTTAAAGATATATCAGAAAGAGCTGGTAAATCCTGGGTTGCAGAATCACTCAAAATCTACAAATGGCATTGTGGTCAATAGTGTCTTGTCTATCAAAATTCAACTCCTGCACCAAACAATTTAGACTCTCATTTACAACAGGACCTTATAAGTTCATTTAACAAACAATGACAGGTAGAAAAATAGCAGAATAATCTCAATGAATATACTTAAGACATGGAAAGCATCATTGAGATCTCATGGCAGAGTACTTTTTCTTCAAATTAAGTTGCTTTAGTTAGCTATCCTCAATTTGACGAGGGATTAACAGGTGTGATGTTTAATGAAATTCTATAAATACTGTGAATTACAACACTGACTTAGAAATTCACAGGACTGGCATTGTAAAATTACTAGTAAGACTTACTCCAGTTCCTGAAAGCAGTATTAGAAGAAAAAATCTCTCTTTTATAGCAATACATTACTTACGTATGGACAACTCATTTTATTGCAGGGGATAACCACAAACTACAGCTGTGCTATAATGCATAAGAACAAAGCTGATCCTCCTTGAGACCAGTTCCTACTTTCCACATAGCAAACCTGCATACTTGTCCACCCCACCTTTTAAAGACCAACTGAAAGACCAACCTTTGCAAATCAGACTACACTCTCTCATCATCCACCAGTGCATCTCCAATTCTACCTGCACTATAAGACGTCACTATATGGCAGCTCATGGCTTGGACAGGAATAC